>NW_004524582.1:10298686-10304389 GCF_000260255.1 Octodon degus | reverse complement strand
TAGGGCCAAAATGTTGGCTTTCCTTGTAGCCCTCCTTTTTCTCTAATTTTGGTCCGCAAACTTAGTTGTTAACCATCCAGAAGATAGTTTGCTTCTGTTTTTACTCTTCAAAATAAAGTAAAATTAAATGAAAGAAAAAAGTTGAAGGGAGGTCTTCAAATTATTTTCAGTGCTGCTCTCTTAGGCTATATCAATAAAAAATTAAAAAGAAATCAACAGAGTCTGTGAGGCAATAGGTACTGTTACAAAAAAAAAAAAAACTCTTAGAATAACATGCAAGGAAATTATGGGTCTTTCCCCTGCTGCATGTATGAGTGTCATCATGTTTGAGGTGAACTCTGGGATTTTTGGCTTAGTGGACATTTTTTGTTATTTGTGGATATGTCAGAGCACTGTTAAATCAGTACCTTCTGCTGTGCAGAATTCTAGTAAAGCTCTAATCTTAATATTTATTGGATTATTTGTCCATGTGGAATCCAACTCTTCTCTTGTCTGAAGGAATCCAGAATGGATACTGTGATATTTGGGGATAGCAAGTAAGTGGGGGTACTTGATAGGTTGGAGGAGAGCAGGTATACATTGTCGGAATGCCGACATAGTTGGCGATAAAGTGAGAGAATATATTACGCAATAACTCCACTAGACTAGAGAAATAGGAAAACCATACAACAGTTAATTTCACACAAAGCAAGACATGTCAAAGTCTTAGTGTAACATAAGTAGATCTTGGAGACTCAAACCACTGCAAAGACATAGTCAAAGAACTATAATTCAAAATTCTACAGTAATTAAATGGCACCAGCTTCAGTTGAATATATTGAATAATGTCAAAACAATCTCCATTTCATTCATCACATTCTTCTATTGCTTACTCAAGGATTTGCCCATAGTTTGCAGTTTTTGCTCTTATATTTTAGTTTTTCATAAACTACATCTTCACATTCATTTCTGCAAACTTTATTTTTCTTTCCCCATCTCCTTCTGTTTGACTACTCTGCAGAAAGTTTCCTTAACTGGTGGGGTATGAGTTGAAAAATGGAAAGAAGGTTGTGTATATTTATGCATCAATTATTTTGTCATTATACTAAGAGGGCAAGCATGCAAATAAAATATGTTAAGACACAGTACAAGTTTAAAATCTTTGTTGAAAGACAACTACTCTTTGAGTGACTAATAAGCAGAAATCATTAAACTTATTAGGTTAGGAACCAATAAGCTTGTTCTGTTTTCAGACTGCATCAGAGTTCTTTGGCAATATCTGTGAAGACTCAGCACTTTTGTTTTGGTAGAATGATACCACACTCTGACTTGCTACTAGATGTATTCTGAAATGTCTATCATGTATCAGGTATTTGTTTTTCAAAATTAATTTTTGGTACATTTTGTATACACACAATGATAACATTCATCCTAGGGAATTTGCACCTGTACATATGTTTTGATTCTTCTTTCTATCTGCTTTCCCTCCCCTTCCTTCAGCCTCTTTTCTCCTCCATATTTACAAAAGCTCTGTTTCCCATGTTTTCTTTCTGTTCTCATTTTTTCCTATTCCCTTCTTTCCATCCTTGCTCCCTCCTTATATCTTGCTTCCATGGCTTCTCATTTTCTACTTTTTGTTCAGTTTAGTTCCTGTATCGATGCTTGTAAATTGTGTATGGTGGATATCTTCATTGTCAGTGTCATCAAACCTTAGGAAATGACTAATTGTCAGAGATGTCTTGCAGGTGTAGCTAGCTTTCAGGTTTTGATTCTGCTGCAAGATCCTAGCTCTTGAGTTTACTGGGGAAGAGAAGTTGCTGCCTATTTGGTGCTGGCCCGTGGATTGTTTATGACCATCAGGCATTTTCAGTCTTGCCACACAGGCAAGAACAACAGATTATAACAATTATGTTGCTTTGGCTAATGTAGTACAATCAGTAATAACAATAACATCAAATGTAGCCTAAAAAATGACAAACCATGGTGACTAATAATTTGCACTTCTAACTGTATGAACAGAATTTGTGGTTACATAACCCAGTTTATCTGGCTGTGAGGCTGGAACCTTAGGAGTAGAGGAGTAAAGCCACTCGTATACCCTTGATTGAGGAACAGTTCTTCTCTACTGGGGGAGGTTGTCCTCTTCAACACAGTGTGCAGTTTAAGCAGGTACTTGTGGAATGCTGAGGGGTCAAGGGACACTTGCCTACCCAGGCACATCAGCCAAATCAACCCCAGTAATCAGTGTTGTGGTAGATGTTGCAGCACATTGTCCTGTCATCTGAGGCTGCAGCCCTAGTTTCTCAACCCACAGCTGTTTGGTTAGTTCCTGCCAGCTGGAACTCAGCTCTTTGCAGGTTTGGACTTGGCTCCATCACACTGACGCTTGAATCCACTAGATGGAGACAACCCCACAGCCATTCTGAGTTCAGTCTTCCATTGTCCCCTTTCCATCATGGCTACTAATCAATTGCCCTCTCCTGTCCTCAGTGTCTGCTGCTTGGTTCCATTGGTGCATTTCTGTGGAGAAGTCTCCGGGGTTGCCAGTAGCCACTGTGTAGTGAAGGTTTGAGCTTCTGCTCCTATATAGTGAGCCAGGGCACAGAGAGAAGCCATTGCTTGCCACCTCCCTCCTCCATGTTGCTGTCCCTTTCTTTGCTCTCCACTGGTGCTCTATATCTCATTCAAATCCTTGCTGGGTTCGGGGACCCACTTCCCTCTCCCTTTTTTCCCTCACATTGCTATATTTCAGTGTCTGGGTTCCAAATGTAAGACAGGCTGTTTCTCTGCTGCTCGCCATCCTCCTCTTTTCTACTTCATCCATTTCTGACCACCTGATGGTTCACCTCTACTCACTCTGGTTTGTAGACAGCCCAGTCAAAGGAACCAACTGAGAGAAGTGAGAGAAGTTATTCAAAGCACACATTAAACAAAGTAGTTCCGGGCAAGTAGTTTTCAAATGGCCTCACTAATATGTACCATAACAAAATATTTGTGGGATAAAACACAGCAGTACAGCTTGTCGGCCTTGACAAGCCCAGGAGTACACATGAAAAGCTATATCCTCTTTGGAGGCAATCCAGTTTAATTAATTGGTGCTTGCAGTAGCTAAGAGACCATGAAACACTCTGGGTAAGTGAAATGGTACATAGCAAACGCTTCTCTTTATGAGCCTTAAAGGGAGGTAGATTTGAATTTGAATTTATATTTCATGTAAGCTTTTTTAATAGATCAAAAGTATCTGAATGTCAGGAGTTGCATATGATTCAGTTTAATATGCATTTTCCCTTTAGTTGAAAAATAGTTTTCTAGACATTTAGTGGTCACATTTAAGTGTTATATTTGAAATTGTACTTTAGTACTACTTCAGTGGAAGTATGCTGGATGAGGCTGGAACCTAATGTGGATTTGAAACCCTTCTTATACATTTCTTTATCTTTGAGAGGGTATTCTTGTCTTGATTTAGTTTTCTTACCTACAAACAGGAACTGAATATTGATAGAAGCCACGGTTTCTGCATGAAGAATTATGGCACTATCCGATGGAAAGTGAGCTATCCACAACGAATAGGCAAGCTGACTTTCCTAGCTGTTGTAACTGTATCAGTACAGATTTTTGCATGATATGATTTGTGTTAAGTGACTTTTAATTCCTGAGAAAGAGTTGTACATCACAAGTGTCAATCAACACAGCTGTCGAGCTCTCTCCAGGAAACTGAGCACTCGGGTGACTTCTGTGCTCTGCTGGGGCTGTCTGCCAGGCCGTGCGGGGTAGGTACAAAGTCGTCGCAAAGTGCCTGTAATTGTCTCCTTCTTTAGCCTCCAAGGGCTCCTGCTGGAAGTCTCCCATGCTGGCAATTCATATGTAGGTACCAGCTATCTGGAAGATACATTTAAACATTTCATAAATCTTGCCTTGTTTGGCTTAGAATGAGCCACTCGTTTTGACAAGGACCCTCTTCTTTCTGAAGGTGATGTGTGTGAAAAATCAGCATGCACAGGATGTCATGCATTTGCCTCGCTTATGTGTTCCCTAGAGGTAGCCCCTTGTGTGACCTTGCGTGACCTTGCGTGGCTATCCATCTAAAGTAAAAGATTACCCGAATATTACCAGGTGTATATAAGAAATTATGTTGCATGTCGTAGCTGATTTCACAGCACTAGTGTTGCTCTTTAAGCAGAATACACAGTGTTCTTCTTAGTCTGAAATCCCCTAGATGGCACTAGAGAATACTATATTTAAGTAGTTTATATAATGCCCTTCAGTAGACGAGGGCAAGCAATGTTCATTTTTCTGAGAATAAACATTAATAAGTTGAATAGGATGGAATATAGTCTGCAAGGTTAGCATTTATTTGCTCATTATTTAAAAGGTATACAAGAGATTTTAACTGTGGATGTTTCCCAATTTGTTCTTTTTTTTCCCCCTTTCTTTCTTTTTTCTTTTCTTTCTTTCTTTTTTTTATTTTTTAGTAAGGGTCTACAGAGGCTCACTACATAGATTGGACTTGTAATGATCCTCCTGCTTTCAGCCTCCCAAGCACTGGGATTACAGACCACGCTACCATGCTTCATCTCAATGTCTCACTACATACTCTGGGGGCAGGGCCTGCAAAGCAGACCAGGCATTGAACCCCGGTCCCTGCATCTGCCTAAGCAGGCACTTTAATCCACTGAGCTATATGGCCAGCCACCCAATTGGTTCTTGATATTTCAATTAGACTAAAACTTATTTGGTACAGATAAAGAATTTTATACATAGCAAGATGTTGACCCAAATGAAATCTATTTCAAAGTCATACAATACAGTATTAGGGTCTTACAGGCTAGGAGAAAGGTACTGTAAATGGGGACCCAGAAGAGAGCTGGTGGCACACATGAGATGTGGGGCTTGTGCCACTAACAGGCACATTTGCAATTCCCATCTGGTCCACAGCTTTGTGCTCACATTTGTAGATCTAATTGTGACAGTTTTCTCAATCAAAAATCTCAAGTCAAGAGGCTGTGTCTCATACAAGTTCACAGCTATTTAGTGACAAGGTAAAGCTCAGATTCTGTTTCGTTGGTACCACTATCTCCTCTTTTCAATTGCAACAAAATGGGACATTGGGCTGGCTAGATAGCTCAGTGGATTAAAGTGCCTGCTTGGGCAGATGCAGGGACTAGGGTTTGAGCCCTGACATGCTGTGCAGGCCCCGCCCCTGGGGCATGCTGAGTTGGTGATTGAGACTGGGTGTGGTAGTATGCGTGGGTAATCCCGGAAGTTCAGAGACTAAAAACAGGAGTATCACTACAAGTCTGATCTGCGTAGTGAGACCCTGTAGACTCTGCACTAAATACATTTTTAAAAAGGGGGGAGGGTGTATCTCACACTCCTCTGGGCTTCCTTTTGGGCTCTCTGCTGTTTTTCTTGCTCTTCCCTTTACTTGTCCAGTGGTACGACAGTGTGAGCCCTCAGTCACAAGTGCCTCAGGGCCTTCCAAGTGAAGGGGTTAAGCAACACTACCTTACTTCTTTCCCATCAGGACACTTCTGTAGGGCAGTTCAAGTGTCTGTTAATTCAACAGATCAATGCTACCATGGGGATGGGGGATGCAGGGATTTCCTGCTTTTACACTCTGCCATCTTTTTATTCTTTGTTTTTATTCATATAGGTGAACACTAACTCTCGCAGCTCAGTCATCACATACATAGTTGGCCACCTTCCCTGGTGTTTTGGGGGGGG
>NW_004524582.1:10288553-10297304 GCF_000260255.1 Octodon degus | reverse complement strand
AGGATCATTGCCTTGCTCATCTTTTACATATAACTGTATGGCTTGACATTGTCATGTTTCCTAGCTCTTCTCCTTTCCCACTCTGAGCTTTTTAAAATGTGTTTAATATTGGGTCTGCAGGGTCTCACTACACAGATCAGACCTGTAATGATTTTCATTTTCAGTCTCCCAAATACTGGGATTATAGGCACATGCCACCACGCCCAGTCTCAGTTGCCATCTTAGCTCGTTCCTGGGGTGGGACTAGCATGACAAGCCCAGGATTGAACCCTCTGAACTTCTTTTGCAGTGTAAAGAAACTTTTCCCAGAAACCCATTTCTTCTCTAGCAGAACTTCCCTTTTGTCACATTGGAATGAACTGTGTAATCCCACCTACAAGATGACCAAGGGACGGCAGACTGCCTGTGGCTCACCTCCAACAGACATACTGACAGCATGCAGGGTCTTGTGGTTTATGAAATGGCTAATTGACTGTAGTATTTAGGGAAAACACAGAGGAATTAAAAGTGGACTGCAACATTCCATGTAGTTCTTTATGACACTCATTTTATACAAATGCTGCTATTACTTGTTGAGAAACACTCAAGAATAACCAGGACTTCATGGAGTCAGATGGCAGGGGACAGACTGCTCAGAAAGCTAGGACTCATGCAGTGAGAAGCAGGGCTGTGTGGCCCCCACGTACACAACCAACAGAACCCATCCTCCTGCTGCTGCTTGGGTCCTGGTTAGCACAAGTAGCAGTGGAAGGCCAAATGCTCTAAGAAGGCTAACCTCACAGGTCTTTGGCCATAGGCTACAACAAGATAAAAGAGCATAAGAATTATGAGTACCTTATTTAGAAAATATGAATGGGGGAATTGTTACTCCTCAATATAAATAATTCTTTTAAGGGCCGGCGAGAGCTCAGTGGACTAAAGTGCCTGCTTAGGCAAGTTTTGGCAAGTTTATGCAAGTGCCGGATTGCAACTGGATTCCTGGCACCACATGCTGTGCCAGCCCCGCACCCAGGGTGGATGAGTCAGCCGCAGAGTTCGGGCACAGTGGCTCAGGCCTATAATCCCAGCGCTGGGGAGGCTGAAAATTGGAGGATCACTGTGAGTCTGAGCTGCATAGTGAGACCCTGTAACAACCAAATACACCTTAAAAAAAAAAAAAAAAAAGAAAAAAGAAAAAAAAGGAAATATTTTACCTGCCCACTCTGACTGAGATAGAAGGGAGGACATGAGTAGCAAGGACAGAGTCTTGCTATTATTTTACTCTTGTTATGGGTTATGGGAGTTGGTGCTGGGAGGCCACTGGAGTTCCACGAGGGCATGTCACAGGAGACAAGTAACAAGAGTGTGAGATCAGCATCATGTTACAGGAAGAGCAGAGTCACAGAAGCCACAGAGATCTTGGTCTCCAAGTCTGTAGCCCGTCCCCCCATGGCTTGAGAGCACCTGCTGTATGAACTATATCCTCTTGATAAAGCCACTGAAGGCCTTGGAACCGTGAAGTGACCCTATTTGAAAAGTGTTTCACAGCAAAATCTCCCTGGTAATTTGTTGCCGTAATTATTTGGGAGAGCAGAAGGCAGGTCCTTCACACACGGCTCATGTCGATTTCCATCCTCTGCCTGAACATGACTTTATTACTTATTTACTCACTCTTTCCCCTACATAACATCTCAAATGAGAACACAAGCTTCCCAATGAAATTTGAGGTGGAGGTAAAAATCAAATACTTTGTTGGTACAGATGAATGGCGTTCTTGTCATTCATTAGTACAGGTCTGTCTCAAATTGCATGGGTCATGCTTCTTCCAACAGATTATTCATTATTTATCTGAATGTGAAATTAAAACCAGGTGTCAGGTTATTTGTTTGGCGGTCTTATCCCCACATTCCCTCTCTTCCCTGGGTTCTCCCCAAAGAATAAATGCATCAAGCCTAAATTAAATATTGTTCTCTCACACACATGTTTTTAACATTTGCAAGCACCTGGCAGATGAAAGGACAGCACCTTCTGCTCTTTTTAATGAACAAGTGCCCTCTGGGCTCAGGAGGAGAGGACATTGCCTGGGCTGACACTTGAGCAAGGCTTAGAACTGTTTTTGCCTTACAAACTTTGTGGCTGATCTTCTTCCAGAGTGTTTCTTTCACAGTTGGCTGTTCATGTCTGCATAGATCTGCAGTAAATACTGTACTGTACTGCTGAAAAGGGAGGAAAAACATTACCATCTGCATCTACAGCTTGCAAATTACAGCTTGCAATCACCTGCTATTAAATAACGACACTTTAACAATATTTTGGGTTTTAAATTAGCAATTTACATCACAAGACTCTGAAAATACTAGTCTTTTAATACTGCAATTTTCTTTCCTTTTAACCAGGCATCAACATGTATTGAATTTTTTTTTAAAAAAGCTATACAAAGTAATGTTTATTTAAACAATAGCCACCAATGGTATGAGACACACAGATGGAAATCCAATAGTTCCTTGCACCATGGGAGGCGTTATTGGAGGACCTCTATGGAGCTGCAAGTCTCTAATTTACATCGTGGGGCAGTCGAGGCATTGCCTTTTCTTTAAAATGCTTAGCCACACCAGGCTATGTGTCATCTGAGAAAGTGGTTTCAAGCTGGGAATAGAGACAAAGTCTTTGTTTGAAGGAGACTTGCAGCAAAGAGACTGAAAGGCAGAGTGTTCAAGTGGGAGTATTTGCTTTTGTGACTTGACATCAGGACTGAATTGGATGGGATTGGCATTTGTATAAAACACACTGGATGCAAAATGGGAAGGGACGGGGAAGCCTGCAAAAAAAGATTTGGCTCTACACCTCACGGACACTGCAGCTGTAGACAGAGGGTTGCAGCTACATCTAAATATACTTGCTTGTCTCACGTTTTTTGACATCTGAGTTAGCAAATATGAAAACACCAGGTGCTGGCACGCACTACAAAAGCTAAGTACAAGTGTTGGGGTGTGAATCACTGGGTCAGAAATTCTTCCACACACACAGACATTGTGGAGCATTGTAACCAAGCCGGCAGCCTGCTCTCCTGTGAGTCTGGTTCATCCAGGCCTTCAGCTGCTATGATCAAGGGCTACTTTCACTGATAATTTTGTTTTAATCCTGCAAAACTAGACTCTTTCATTGTTGTTCAAGCCTTGCCCTTTTTGATTTTTGAGAACCAAAGACAGCTGCCTACATCTTTTAGTTTTTGTTTATTTATTTGAGACAGGTCTTGCTCTGTAGTCCAAGCTTGCCTTGAACTCACTATGCTTCCCAGACTGGCTTGAATTTACAGTGATTCTCCTGCCTCCACCTTCCGAGTGCTGGGATTAAGGCATGTGGCATGCGGCCTAAATTTTAAAACTCTCACTTTTGATAGCACACTGAGTTTTGATGTGTAAATATCAACATGCTCAATCAATGTTAAAAACTACTAACATGGACACTAAAATTTTAGTGTTACATCAACACTAAAAATATAGCTCTGAAGTGGAAACATCTATGAGAAAAATGTGTGGTTTATTTTTTAAACATATTTAGAATAAGGTCTACAGGGTCTCACTATGTAGATTGAACTCATAGGGATTCTCCTGTTTGCAGAAGCACTGGGATTACAGGCACCCAGTCTCAATCACCATCTCAGTGTGCTCTGGGAGCGGGGCCAGCACCGCCATGCAGGGAAGTGAACCCCAGCTGCTTTGCTCTGCCTAAGCAGGCACTTTAGTCCACTGAGCTATCTGGCTGGCCCTAAGTGCATGGCTTAGAATTCAGCTCATTCTGTGTCTGGAGATTGGGGCAGGATTAAATCCTTCCTTGGTTCCATTAATTATGCTATTCAGCCTCACAAATGCAGTCAAGGGTCAAACCAAACACAGTTCTGGGAGAGCCACTTGTGGCACTTGTAGTTTTACATGGGAATGCAGCACACTGAAGGGTTCCTAGGCTTTTCCAGTCCTCTTAGTCTTATTGGTCACTTCTAAGGTCACCTATCACCCTTTCTTGTTATCTCTGTCAGAGTCTAATGTTAGTCCTTCTGTTTAAGAATTCAATTGGTTTCAATCTAATCTCCTAAATGGAATTCAGATGGTTTAGGGTCCAATTCAGAGCTTTCGTGGTCAGAGGGCTTTGTTCAGGTCCTAATATTAGGTGCTATTTATAGTCCCATTTGCTGATGGAATCAGAGGATGATGGATAGGTTTCTGTTCTATGTTGATTGCATACACATTCCCTTTAAAAGCTTTTAAAACTAAGTATACAACTTATCACCAATGGATAGCACTGAAGTCATTCTCATTTGTTTCAATAGTGTCTGCAAAATGAAATTCTTCCTTCAAAATTATACAGGTTTTTAAGGGATCTTGAATAGCTATTGTTAGATTTTTCTGGATTCACGGCCTTTTCTGAATTTTTTAATGGCTAGAAAACACTTCAATATGATCATTATCTGAACCAACAACAACAAAAATTCACCAGCACCTTTAATGAAAAAAAAAATCTTTTGTTTGTGTATTTATTGGTACAGGGTCGCACTATGCAGCTTGGACTCAAGTGATCCTTCTTTCTCAGTCCTCCCACTGCTGAAATTACAGGTGCGCATCGCCACACCCGGTTTCGGTGACCGACACACCACGCCCGGGGTTCCAGGGCCAGCGCAGCATGTGGGACGTGGGGATTGAACCTGGGTTCCTGTGCTTGCCAGGCAGGCACTTAGACTGCCCAGCTATCTCCCCAGGTCACCAGCATCTTTAGATGATTACTTCCTTAACGTTTTCTCTTTGGTGCACATTGTTCTGTATATATGTGTCAGTTGTAGATCATAATGTATGGAAGAAAAATATTAATACTCAAAATTTCCCCACCAACTGGAAAGAGGTGAATGAAGATGAAATAAGATACTCGTGAAATCCATTTGAAAACAGTAGGATGCTAGATTTTAAAATGTAATTGAAATTAAGCAGATTGTGGTAACAGACATGTAAACCCAGTACTCTGGCAGGATGAGACAGGAGGACTGCAAGTTCAAGTCCATTCTGAGCAATTCAGCAACTTTGTGAAACAAACAAAAACAAATAAAAGTTCTGAGGATGTAGCTTAGTGCAAAGACCAGAATTTTGATCTTCAGTACTACAAAAACTAAGTTATAAAAAGTTAATTAGAATTGTATAGCAAAAAGTCAAGCCAACATTCATGCCAGTGCCTGAGACCAATACCCTCATTTTGGTAGGCCTTTGTAAGGCAGGTGAGATTTAAACACTCCTATTGGATTTTCCTTTTAAATAATGTTTTCTGCAGTGCTTACTCCTGTTTCTTTTCCATTATGAGACTACTAATTTCCAGTTTCATGAGATGTTCTTGAACACTTTTAAAGAAGAGGGAGCAATCTTTTGAGAGAGCAATTTGCTAACTTTTATTAAGTCTTCAACAACATTTGTACATACACTTCCTTAAAACTCAATAGCTCCCTGCTGCTGACATTTTACAAATCCTTGGATACTTGTTATCATCTTTCACATCCATTACTATGATCTCAGCTGGAGAGAAGATGGTGTATCTGTTTTAACAACCTTTAAGCCTTTAGCTAATTAAGTAAACATAATTCCATGTAATGGGCTTTGACATGGAGTTTACATTTTAAAGAGTCTCACACAATGTATCTAGCCACTCAGGTATTACATAATGAACTTGGCATTAGAGGACTGCTGCTAAAGAAAGCATATTTATGAGCCATGGCAAATGGGAAGAGACCCAACCCTGCAATCCTCAGTCCTTAGTTTTACCAAGGTGGTAAACATCTTTAGACTCTCTCTCTCTCTCTCTCTCTCTCTCTCTCTCTCTCTCTCTCAAGAATTTTGAGCATGGGGCCAAATTGGTTTGATCTCTTTCACCTTTTAAAAATCTCTTTCTGCCTCTGCTTCAGGGGCTGATAATAATCACAAAAGCACAGTATTTCAACTTGGAAGTTATTTTAGAAGTCACAGCAATTCATGTTTAAATCTCCTATGTACAATCCTACCCAAAGGTGGACCAAGTTCTCCGTGAATTCTTTAAACCTTAGGTTATTCATTACCTCCTAAGGGAGTTCATTTCACTTCCAGATAGTTCTACTGGTCAGAAAATAATTCGTTATACTGAGAAGAAATCTCTATATTGACCATCATTTTTACTGGGTGGGCAAAAACATGTGCAGTCCTTTTTTTGGCATAAATTTGAAGACAACCATCCTATCCTCTGCTGGTTTCTTTCCCCATGTTAAATATGATGCTTATAATTGTACTAGCATGATTTTTGAATCTAGCCATCCTGGATGCTTTACTTCCCCATGTGTTATAGTTAGCTGAGAATAATAATTATAAAAGCTTCCATATTGAGCTTTTAATATGTGCCAGGTGTCTCACAACCATTATATTTAATATCCAAAGTGATCTGGGTTAGGGAGTGCCATCCTTAATTGATAGCTATAAACAAACTGTAATGACAGGTTGAATAGCTATGTCAAGCCTGCATGCACAGTGGTTGGCAGAGCCAGGGTTTGAACTGATGTGCAAAGACTCCAAAGTTCACGTTCTCATCCTTACACTGTCATTTCTCTTATAAGATGTGATGCCCACTCCCTTACCCATTCCAAGAAGTAAGGTGAATGTTCCAGGTCTGGGCCTAGCAAAGTTAGAGGAGAGAAAGGTTGTCACTTGGTTTGTGCTAGAAGTGATGCCGGACCAGAGATCTGATAGGGGTGAAACCAGCCAGAGAAAGAGAGAAGGGAAATGAAAGAGCTAGATGATTAATGGGATGACTCACAAGCCTCAGAATAATTGAAAAAGGGAGTTTGGCATGGGGGAAGGCAAGCCCTATGTACACAATGACTGAAGAGGAGAGCTGGCAGGTAGAAAGCACAGAGGCGAGGTTGCTACTCCCCAAATCTCCAGGACAGGCTCCAATCAGAGTTCCAGCTCTGACAAAGCACATTCTCCAGCAGAATTTTCAGAAAATGTACATGAGTGCTTCAAGAGGCTGGCTGTCCTTTGCCTTTGTGATACCAGCAATAAAGGTTGGGGAGTTGGGGGGAGAGTGTGCACACCAGCACTCAGTGTCTTGCCTGCATGTCATTATGCCGGGCTCCTTCCCATGATGCTTTTATGGCTGTGTGAAGCAGTCATCAAAATCATGTGTGTTGTGGGTATACCTGTGCCTTTCTTTGAAAGGACATGGTTTTCCCAGGAAAATGGAGACCAATACGTGGAAAAATGAATCTCCTATGCATAATTGCCCCTAGCAAACAGTGATAGTTGATTAAGGGTGAAATGAAAAATATGGCGCTTCCTACTGTCTTTTACAGTCAGAAGTCTGTAACAAGGATTGCTGGGCTGAAGCCAGGTGTGGGTAGGGCTGAGGATCTTCTGGAAGCTGCAGGGAGGATCTGTCTTCCTGTCTTTCCCAGACCACAGAGCTGCCCACCCTGCTTTGCATTGGTTCCTTTGCAACACTCTGATCAGTGCCTCTGACATCCTGCCTCCTTCATGCACCCTGGTTTCTCTGCTTCCTTCTCTCAGGACCTTTGCAATTATGTTATTCGAGAAATTTCTTACATCTCTAAACTATCCATTTAGTTACATCATGAAAGTCTCTTTGGCCTGGAATGTAGCATTGTCCCCTGGTCTATGTGTGGTAAGATGAAGACATCTCTGGGGAGGCATTAAATAACCTACCATTCTTGGTTTGGAAACATTTCAAAGAATCAGGAAACAACTGAGAAAGGAGCACTAGATACCAGAACTCTATCCCTTTTTCCTGGGATATCCCTGTTTCCTGGAAAACCTTGGGACTCTGAAGAATCCAGTCAGAAAAGCAATGTAAATGCTTACCAAAGAGTACATGTGGGCTGCTCTGACCAGCACTCCCCACTCAGTGTACTCTGCATAGCTTTGTAATGTGTTATTTTGCACCTATGATTCAGTCTATTTCTCAAAAACCCCTCACTTTCTTTCTCCATCTCTCCCCCTTCTCTCTCTAGCTTTTCCTCCCTCTCTCTTTCTCTTCCTCTTGAAGGAGATGAAGATACCATTGCTTGAACTGATTATGAGAGAAAATATCAGAAAGGATAGGGATTTCTAGTCATCTTACATTCCCTATATTATTTTCCAACTTTCTTTTTAATTAAAAGAAAGAAGCAAGTAGCTAGTGGCACTTCTAAGAAGCTCTTTTATTCTGTATATCTGAGTGGTTCTGCCTCTCATCTCTTGTGTCCTTCACCCCACCCTCTACATGTTTTCTGGAACTAAATTTAGCATTTATCATGAAGGCTTAATTCCTTTTGGTAGTGTTTCTCCTTTGAGATACTATTTGGGCTCTAAGAGAACTTGTTCGTATTTCTAAATTAATCTAAGAAAATCCTGATTTGTGTATCTTAATCAATACATAACAGCAATAAAATTTATCTGATGGGAAATTAACCAAAGGCAAAGAATTAATATTTTTTCCTTGAAACACACCTTTGTATATCACAGTATCAAGAGACCCAGGCCCTCTGTCTTATATCAATTCTTATTTCACTTGGAAGATGATGGATTTTATAACTGTTTATAGAGCCTAAATTAATTACCTTGGGCTGCCATAACAAACAATTATAGATTGGGTGGCTTAACCAAGGGAAATTTGTTTTCTACAGTCTGGTGACTGAGAGGTAGGTTCTGGAGCAAGGTGGTGGAAAGATGTATGTTATCCTGGAAAAGAGAGAGAGAGAGAGAGAGAGAGAGA
>NW_004524582.1:10277604-10288453 GCF_000260255.1 Octodon degus | reverse complement strand
AGAGAGAGAGACAGAGAGAGAGACAGAGAGAGACAGAGACAGAGAGAGATGGAGACAGACAGAGAGAGACAGAGAGAGACGGAGACAGAGAGAGACAGACAATCCAAGCGTGGGAAATCTCTTACATTATTATATAATTATGAAGATACTAGCTCTGTTGAAACCCCACTGCAGAACCTCTTGTAATCTTAATCACCTTCTTAAAGCTCTTCTCTCTAAATGAAGAAATGAAGTCACATTAGGAGCACTAGGAAGTCAGTGTATGAATTTGGGGATACAGTGTAGTTTAAAGCAGTGTCCCTACACAGTCCTAAGTTTTCCTTCAAGATCTTGCCTATTTCATCCTAAAAGATGGAGTGCATAATTTAGACAATAGGATAAGGCAGTGTGACAGGTTGTTAGAATTCTTGCCTTGGTCTTGGTTTAAAGTGACTGGCCATGTTTGTTTCATTTCTACTAGTTAACAGACCTCAGGGTTCAGGGGTCCACCTCCCAGGACAAGAAAAGCTCTAATTGGATGCAGTCATTGCCTGTCATTCAGACACCATCCCTCTTGAGAAGCAGTAAGTGTATCAGGTCCACTAAGCTTGGTTATGGATAACTGTCTCTCTCCTTTTCCTTCCTATGATGGTAGAGTATGAAGAAGTATTGTTTGCTCACAATTTTGAGAAGGATTTTTTTTTTCTGGCTCAGGCTGCCTTAAGAGTGGGTCTGGTAAGGCTTGTGCGTAAAACTGTGGTCCCCTGTGCCTGACTTGGTTTGCCAAAACAGGTGCTTAAACAACTGAGCTAACCCTCAAACTCTTACAATTTTAGATGAAAAAGAAAACTTACCAAAATGTCATAGGGACCAATGCAGATATTGGTCATTATCTATATTAACTTTGTGTTGGAGCTACTTTCATTGCCATTCAGAGTTCAGTATTGAATGGAAGAGATGATCAGGTGTAGGCAAGAGGTCCCTTTCCATGTTACAGGTATGACTGAGTGACAGGAAAGAGAGAAGAGAGAGGAAGAGGGTGAGGGAGAGGGAGAGAGAGAGAGAGGGAGAGGGAGAGAGGGAGAGGGAGAAGGAGAGGGAGAGGGAGACAGGGAGGGAGAGGGAGGGAGGGAGAGGGAGAGGGGGAGCAGAATGTGTGCTGGAAGCCTCAATCAGGGTGCTAGGCATTTTGATCTGGACAGAGGTTGCCCTCCAGAGTGGTTCGTGATGGGCATGTGTGTTGAAGCAAGCGGCAGTAGGAAGCAGCACATGAGAATGAGGTGAGGTGTGGGTACCCTGGAACATTTTCAAATGTGCTGGCTCAGGGCTGCCAGCAGCCCAAGCTTCTTTTAGGTAGCAGAGTCACTGGAAGGGAAAGTTGACAGTAAATTTTTGTGGGTACTATGGGAGTCTATTCAATTTCTACATTTTTAAAAGAAAACAATTAATTAATGGAAGTATGGAAGAGGGAAAGATGTCTAACTGGATTTCTAGCCAGCTTCCCTCCTCTTCCCCTCCCCTCCCCTCCCTTCTTCTCCCCTCCCCTTCCCTCCTCCTCTCTTCCCTTTCCTTCCCCCATCTTTCTTGCTTTGTTTACATTATTGGAAAGAAGAGACCAAACACTTTGCTTGAAATCTAGAAGAAAGTGTCTTTTCATCAATAACAATCCATTCACAGCCTGCATTCTGTCAGTCTCTAAGGAAATTCTTATCAATACAAAAACCTAATCCAATTTACCTGCTAGTCATGAAATTAACCTGTTTGTGAGTCACTTTCACTGAAGAAATAAAAATAATGCTTTGTTCTTAGCAAAAAAACTTCATACTTTTCCTATTTTCCTCTCTTTTCTTTTTTCATTCACATGTGCCTCCAAACTTATTAAAAAATAGATGTCATAAAATACAATACAAAGGGTTGAGGTGTAACTCAGTGGTAGAGAACTCCCCTAATAGGCATGCAGGCCTGAGTTGTATCCTCTGTACTGCAAAGGCCAAAACAAATATGCCAAAGAATAAAAATAACAATAGGCAAAGTCAATGACAGCTACCTGCTTAGTGACATTTTCCTGCTCCAAAAATAAATATAAAAAATTTTATAAAGCTTTATAAAGCTAACTAACTAAATACATCTCTGTTTTCATCTCTGTATTTTAAGGGCTAAAAATAATAGACATACGTGAAATGATATAAAAATGCTTGAGTAAGTTAATGAATAAATAAATAGCAATTACTGAATGAATAAGTAAATAAGTCAGAGGATGAATATTTGATGTTTTGGAGGGCATGGAAGGATATAAGTGGGAGAAGAGAAATAATTTAGAAAATTTAAACAAATTTTCTGATTTTAAAATTGGCAGTAAACATGCCTGGATGTCTAAGGTGGGGAGTTCTGTACTTTATAACATAATCTGAAAATCTCAGTCTCATAGTCTGAGAGTACAAGAAATCATTGCCTGAAGGTTCTAAGAAAACAAACTTTCTCAAGCTAGGTTTGGTTCTACCATCCATGTGGATGTGTGGGTTTGTGTGCCTTTAGGGACCAAATACCCACTTTGGGGCTCAGAACAACTGATTTGATGACAATAATATGCAATATAGTAAACTTTGTTGAATTTGTGTAATTTTTTTTAGTGAAATTCTATATTGTTTCTATTTTTTTCCATTTTTTTCAGGAGAGAGAGAGAGGCAGAGAGAGAGACAGAGACAGAGAGACAGATAGAGATAGAGACGAAGAGACAGAAAGATCATGAGTGCAAGTGCTAGAATCTAGCTCCAACGCTAACCAGTTCTCCTTGCTAGCCACCCTACTTGCTTAATCTCTGCTTTCTCTTTCTCGCTCCCAGAAACTTAGATGAATTGGAGTTTGAGCCTCCACCTAACCTAGGCACTCCAGAGAGCTGAAGGGAAAGGGTAGGTGCTTGCTGGCTTGGGCTAACGGGGAGCTCTGGAGTCTTTAGCTTGGAAGTCACATAAAGAAAGAAACAGGCTTGGGATGATGTGTGCAAAGAAGATAACCAAAGACTTGACGTGGGTAAATATTATGAAAAGCTGTGTAGAGAACGTCAAAGTGGTTTTCAAACAACACCCAAGTATTCCCAGGGATTCTCAGGGCAAGACAATGCTTAGCTATTTCAGAAGAGAAAATATACATGGGTCTGTGAACCCGAACAAAGTCAAGGACATACATCATCACGGTGTGCCAAACCAGCCTCGGCAGGATAAGGTACTTTCCAGAAACAATTCCTCCTGGAACAAAGCCCTGTGAGGTGTGCAGGGGTACATAGTACTTTGAATGTTATCTTTATGCTAATATTAGGGGGGTTTGTTACAAGTTTTAAAAGAATTAAGTTGCCATATTATGAATATTATGCATAATGGTGGGAGTCTGTGAGAGTGATGTGATAAACTGTGTTTTATATATTGTAATGAATTCAACAGCTTATTACAAATCTCATTTATTCCCCAGTGCACTCAGGAAAGAAATATTTTTTTTAAAGAAATATTTCTTAAATACTATGTTCTACCCATTGATTAGGTGCCAGAACCACAAAGAAGAAAAAGGCGGTTTCCCACAAGTGTGTTTGTGAGCAATGCAGGTCCAAGGCAGCTGTGTTCAATTCGAAAGTACCAGGTCATTCAGAAGCTTGTGCGCATTCAGGAGAAGCGGTGCGATTAAGTGGCGCTTTTGAGTCTTTCGGGAGTCACACTTAACCACTGCCGGAACTTCGGCAAAAAAAAAAAAAAAAAAAAAAAAAAAAATCTTGCTACCCTTTTTAAGCTTGCAAATAGTACTTTTCAGTACTTTGAAATATAACAAGTTTTCCCTGACCAGGTGCACATTCACAAAGCACAAAGCCACTAAGTCAAAAGGGAAGCAGAAAGCACTTTCATGTCCATACTTGTTCTGTAGATAGAGCCCCTTTGGACTTAAATCAGGGTCAAATCATCTCTGACAAATAAGGAACTTGGTTTGTAGGACACTAATCCACTCAGCAGAGGCCCTTGGAGGTGAAGGTCTGGCTATCTTTCCTTTTCTGTTAAATTCTTGAAAGGTCTGCTCAAAGATTTGAAGACTGGCATTGGCAAAGGCAACTTGTCTGATATTACTTGATGTTTTGCAGTTGTTCATTCAGATCACTCCTTTGGAGAATTCTTTACCCAACCTCCATGCTTTCATTTTCCCTGTAAAGTTTTTCTTTTCTCTCTACTTCCCACCTGACAATCTTTACATCCCTCTTTTGCCTTCAAATATGCATTAGTTTTGCACTGCTGCCGTTAAAGAGCACCAAAAATTTAGTGGTTTGAACAATAGAAATTTATGATTTGCTAATTCTTTAAGTAAGAAGCATGAGTCTCATTGGGCTAAAAGTAAATGTCAACAGGATTGCATAACCTTTTGAAGAATCCAGAAAATCTGTTTGTATATTCGTTAGTTTTGTGGAGTTTTTGCAGTATTGGGATCCAGCTTGAGAACTTGCACTTGCCAGGTAGGTGCTTATGCCACTGAGCTATCTCCCCAGCCCTCATCAGGTTTTGATAAAATGTTGTTCCTACTAGGTGCAGGACAGAGATCTCTGTTTTCTTGCTGGCTAAGTGTTCAAGGCCGTTCTCAGCTATAGGGAGTCAGTCACTCCTGTCTTGCAGCTCATGAGCACCTCCTGTGAAGGGCTGAGTCCCTCACACTTGAGATGTCTCCTTTCACCTGCTCCCTCTGGCAGTGCCTGGGAAGCTGGAAAAAGTGCGAGGCTTTCACTGAGTGATGGGATACATAAGAGTATACAGTTCTCTCCTCATTTTAAAACCTGTAGTCTTCACATCTACAGAGCCCCCTTTTCCATGTAATGCCATTTATTTGCAAGTTCTGGGCATAATGCACTGACCTATTTATCACCACCAAACCAAATCATGATTTCTTTCTAGATTCTATAGACTGTATCTATTATTTACTGCTTTCATATCAGACTTCTAATGTACAGCAAATGTTTCTCCAACTAAACAACCTCAGGCATTACATTTATGTTCTTGCTTTGCCTATCTCTTTAACCTTTTTCTAATCTAAATAAATCTTCCTATTTTATAAAAGTTTCAGTGACTTCCACTGTCCACAGGATCAAGTAAAAAATACATCAATGCCTCTATATTTTCTTCACTATTTTTTCTTTCTTCTTGTACAGTTTTCATATAGGACATGCCATACCTCACTGGCTTGGTTTGCATTTTCTTCTCTGTTGCAACATACCTCTACTTCATATGTCTACTTCAGGATAAAGGATATGTTCATATCCTTTGGGTTAAAATACTTTATGATCTGACATAACCATTGGCATTGATTCTGTTCCCATGATAATAATATACTATAGAACAGAGGTGTCCCATAACATTTCCCCTGAGTTGTTCTCTCTTTATCTTCCTTGTCTTCCTTTGCTTTCTCCTCTTTCTCTTCCTCTTCATCCTCTTTGTCTATCTCTGTTTATCTGCAAATTTGCACACATAACATAATGTTTTGGAATTAACCACTTTTGTATTCTCATTGTCTGAGAAAAAGTTGGAAAGTATTTAATGTTCAATCTATGTTTTGAATGAGCAAATGAATGGGTGAATAAATAAAAATTGTTGGGAACTGCTGGAGCTGGAAATTGATCATGAGTGGAAGGACAGGATCAGGCCTCATTGCTTAAAGCAGTTAAGCTGTAGTTAAGCTACCTCAGTCTTGAAATGAACATCCTGCTTGGACTTTATGGGCTGTAAGGTGCTAGGCAAACTTGTGTCTTGCAACTTTGCAAAGGTATGGATAGGCCCCTAGTATTGTTCATGGGTTGTTTTTTCAACCAGGCAGAAAGGCTACCACCTGACCCATATCTTGTCTTCTTGTCTATTTTTATCCTCATTCCTGCTGCCATTTCTCCCGTGGGTACAACAGATTACACCAAGAGACCAGAGGTTCCCTACAAAAAATAATTTGCCCCTTGAGAAACTATGTGAGTAAAACATTCACTTATAGTTTACTATTTATTAAGTACTTACACCCATTAAGTATATGACCTATCACTTTTATAAATTATAAATTGATTAATATATTTCATATAGAGAAAGTACCCAATCTAATAAAAGTGTATTGCACTGAATTTTTACTCTGCTTTTGCTATAGAACAGAGTCACTGAGGGGCCCAGAATTGTGGAATTTTCCTTGCTGTCATCATCCTGAAGACCAATTCAGCCAAATTTAGAGGCCAAGGTTCTTGAAATGTGAAAATCCATGGCTACCGAAGCCTGAGGACAAAGTAATGCAGGGTCAAGAAGGCCAGTATGAGTTCAGAAAAGGGCTGGATGTCCAACATGCAGCAACACGGTCTTGAACGTAGAACACTGTCTTCCAAAACACCCACTGGGTAAAGCCATCTAAGTGACACCCTGCAGAGCACAGCTATCCAAGAGCAGCTCTGTGTGTGTGAAATGGGAAGCATGTTGGGCAGCAGGCCACTCCCAGCTGGATCAATACTTCAGCCAGGTAAATTGAAAGGAAACCTGAGTGTCAGAGGGGCATACAGTTGAGGCACAATGAGTTCCTTGAAAAGCAGAAGAGTGCTGAAGGACAGAGACTTGACTTTACATCCTGTCCTTAGTCATAAGTTGGTCAAATCATGCACTTTAGAGATTCCATTTCACATTTTGAAGACTATTTTTTGCTATTTGAAAATAAGAGTTTAAATTATGTGCTTTTAAAGTTTCATCAAATTTTCCATGCAACATTAAGAATTTGTTGAACATTGCTGCAAAACTGGCACTTGTCCTGCCCACAAGGAAGAGTCTGGCTCAAGCCGTTGTGGCTTGTTAATAATAGGTTTGAAACAATCTAGAGCAAGCAAACTGTACTCAACCACTTCTTGGCTTTTATTCTCTTGTTTTGCCACCTACACAAGACAAGACACTTGATTTTAATGTTTCTACCATACACAGATGTATCATCTCAAACCTGGAGGCAGAAATGCATAATCTCAGCGGGGGTGAGAGAGGCCAGCTGTGAGCATAGCGGTGGGTGGATTGCTGAGTGGCTGGGGCTTCCCACGGAGACACCAGGGGGAAAGCACAAACCCTTGAGTCAGCATTCTGGAAATTGCCCTAGGAGAGCACTGGTCAGACAGACTTCCTCTCACCTTTCACTAAATTTGACAAAGCTCTAGCCGAAACAGGTTTCAGGAGCTGAAAACCAAACCAAAACAAACAAACAAACAAAAAGCAGAAAATGAGGTTTGTTACTTTGCAGCAAAAACAGGGAACAGCAGAGATATAAGGTCTAGAATTCAAAGACCAATATGGAAGATCTGTTCTCAATGACTTAGTTAGGAAGACTGAATGTCTGTCATCTTCATTGCTTAATATCAACTTTGTGGTTTGTTGTGCTTGATGAAGTAAGTGGCCTGATCTAACTTAAGTTGAAAAGATGCTGCTGATCTAAATGCCTGGGCGACTGAAACAGCTCTTTATAGATGTCCATGGTAAGTCCTGCTTCTGAAATCAAGTTCTCAAGCAACAAGATTAAAAGAAAAATGGCTAAGGTCCTGAATAGACATTTCTCCCCAAAAGACATGCAAGTGAAAATACGTGAGTGAAATTCTCATCATTGTTAGCCATTAGCAAAATGCCAATCAAAGCCACAATAAAGTATCAACCTAAATAAATATTAAAAATAAATACTGGTAAGGATGTGAAAAACTGGAATCTTTGTGCACTATTGGGGAAGTGCAGTATGTCACACTGCTCTGGAGAACAGAATTATTTGTCAGTCCCATAAAAGAAGGAAATCCTATTGTATGTGACAATATGGTTGAACCTTGATGACATTGCAATAAGTAAATAAAGCCAAGTACAGATACTGGATATTGTGTGATTCCACTCATATGGGGCATGTAAAATAGGCAAACTCATAAAAAAGAATGGAAGAATAGGCATCGGAAGTAGCTTATTCAGTGGTTGTCCATTTTCAGTTGGGGCAATGAGTTAAGATCTAGAGAATTTCTGCAGAAGACTATCTTGTTAAAAATATTGTTTGATGAATGACTGTATTGGTGGCATCCATTCACAACCAGGCAAAAAAGAAAGATAAACATGGTGAGGATGTTGCCTTTCTGTCTGAAGGTGTGTGTCTTTTACCTTGCTTCAGAGATCTGTACCATGGTTCTCTTGTTGGAGCCAAAAATTGAGACTTCATAGGAATCATAAAATCTTGATGCAAAACATCAAATCTATAGCTGAGCCCTTGACAGAAAAAAAAATGAGTAAAAAACTTTTGGTAAACAAAATGGCTTGACTGGTCACTTGTCTTTGTCATAGTTGTGTTTGGTTCCCATGAATGCATAAAGTCCTTGTTGCTTAACAGTTTGGGTGTACTGGAAGGTATCACTGGGGCATCACTGTTCTTCTCAGAGGCAAATCAACCGTGCCAGCTTTACAGATAAGAATAGTTTCTCTCATTCAAAGTCCCCTTTCCCCCATCCCTGTAGTCTACCAACTGGAAATCAAACTCTACCTATCATTTGAAAAAGGTGATACTCTAACCCTAAGCACCAAGGTTACTTGTGTTTCCAACACCAGTTAAAAGCTTCGAGAAAAGCAGAGAACGATTATTATTGCGTTTCTCTCGGCTTGGGCTGGAGATAATGAGCCCTCTCCTGCTGCCCTTTCACATGCATAATGCCTATTGATGTCAACGAGAGCCACATGGTGAGCAAGAACCTTTGGATCACATGTATCATCTTGAAAATAATAAGGACAAAGGGACGCCTTTTTTATTTAAACTCAGCAAAGAGAGTCTATACCGTTCCAAGCCTCTCTAGATGGTCCCAATTAAGAAGAAATAATAATCTTCCTAGTGGCTGCCACTGTTTCAAGGTGAGCTTTTCATGAGGAAAGGATGGAGCAGTTCCCCAGACAATTTTAGTTTCCAAAGTCACTTCTCCTAGGAGACGTGATTAGGAAGTGTTAGCAGTCCTCTCAGAGATTGATCAAAAGCTTCTAACACCTACATACTGGACGTGAACTAAGGAAAGTTAAAGGAAGAAAGTAAAAGTAAAAAAAGTATGTTCTTAATCAGGGGAGGGAGAAATGCTTCATTTGGAAATTACTTCATTCCTTTGGGCTTTTGTTCCTTTTTTTTCCTGGTAATGAAGGTATGGGTTGAATTCAGTGTTTCCTAAACTTAGTTCATCACTGGTAACTTTAAAAAAGGAAAAGAAAAGGTTTGCATTTTCCTTTCTGTGAGATTTTGAATCAGTGTGTTTGGTATAAATCTAGGAATTTCCATTTTAACAAGTTATTTTGATAATTGTGCAAGTTTCTAAAACATTTGTAGTTAATTTGGGCTGTTTGGGGCACTGGGTTTCTTTTTTTTTTTAAATGTTCCTTACATTTTGGACTGTAGTCTGCCTTAGCCTAGTCAACGACTGGGTAAGTGTAGTTATCTTCTAGAAAAAAAAAAGTTCTGGCTGTTTGAAAGATGCCTGATCTTATTGACAGGATGAGATATTAGTTGTCATAATCACAGATGGTAAATTCTGGTTCTAACAAGGAATACAGCTGTCTAAAGAGTTAGGTAGAGAGGCCAACTGCAAAATACTCCTAGTTACCTAAGTGGTATTCTCGGTAAATTTTTTCTGCTCACATTCCTCCAGCTATCCTTGCTTTTCTTCTAAAAACCTATCTTTAGGACTTTCACAGTGAGTGACCCCTCTGCCTGAGATACTCTTGCAGCAGATAACCATTCAGTTGGTTTCACAATGTCCTTTAATTCCACCTAAATGATCGCCTTCCTAAAAAGGTGTCATTATTGTTACCTGTTCCACCCTGGCCCAACCCAGATTCCCTGTATTTTGTTCTGCAATTTTCCCTACCATTTTTTTTTTTTTTTTCAGAATCAGGGATTGAACACAGGCCCTTGTGCTTGCCAGACAAGCGCTTATTCTACTGAGCCATGTCCCCAGCCCTCCCTAACAGTTTGAACCAAACAACATACCCCATTATCCACCAAACTCTGAATTATTAATTCATTTGTAAAGTTTGGCCTGTAGAGAAGGACAAGAATCTTTTTCAGTTTTATTTACTTACATTTCCTAAGAGTCTTACTAGAATAGTGTAGACTTGGGAAAATCTGTAGAAATGGAAATGGTGAGACTTCTGAGATCTTCTGTTGTTCAAGATTCAAAGAAAGCATTAAGGAGAAAGAGGCTGTCTCACCCAGTTCCCTTGTTACCTGGGTGGAATGTCTGACACCTCCAACTTCAAGAGGTTGATTTTGGCTCATTTGTAGAGGTTTCTGTCCATTGTGGGTGATGCCGAGGCATGATGGCAGGCACAGGGCAAGGCAGAAAAGAGTTGTTTCTGTCACAGTTGGACAGGAAATGAAAAGGGTGAAAGAGGACTGGGGAGAAGAGAAACCTCTCTAAGCCAGGCCACTGTACTTGCCTCTTCCAGTGGAGCAGACACCTCCTAACAGCAAGTCAGCTTTAGCCCTCATAATCCAGTCACCTTCCCAAAGCCCACCTATGACTTGATGAGGCTCGTGGGGATCATTTGGGCATAAAGTACAACAGATGCCATTTGCAGTTGCTTTCTTAGGGTTTTAGACCTTTAGGGAATCCAGCTGTATCAGCGGACACCTTCCTGAGAGATTGGGGCCCTGACATGCTCTAGCTTCAGGCTTGGAATTCCTTCATTACTTTTCTTTTTCTTTCTTTCTTTCTTTCTTTCTTTCTTTCTTTCTTTCTTTCTTTCTTTCTTTCTTTCTTTCTTTCTTTCTTTCTTCTTTTTTTTTTCTTTCTTTCTTTCCTTCCTTCCTTCCTTCCTTCCTTCCTTCCTTCCTTCCTTCCTTCCTTCCT
>NW_004524582.1:10265420-10277504 GCF_000260255.1 Octodon degus | reverse complement strand
TCTCTTCCTTCTTCATTCTTTCTTTTTAGGGTCTTATTGTGTAGTCCAGGCTTGACTAGAACTCACTATATAGCCCAGGATAGCCTCACACTCACAGTAATCCTCCTGCTTTAGCCTCCATAGTGTTGGGATTACAGGCAAATATCACCATATACAGTTCTTTCTTTTTTTTCTTTACCATCCATCCACATAGAATATACACACCAAGAGTCAATGCTACTTAATTTTAACATCTTATTTTTCTTCTAATAGAGATTAGAGAAAATAACAATAGATCATGTTTATTGAATTCTTATAAAGTCCAAACATAAGCCTCACAACAATCCCTTGAGAAAGATGTTAATTGTTTTTCTCTTTTATAGATGGAGATATGAGGCACAGAACTTATACATTGAAGAAGTTGCTTAAAGTCACATATGAGAGCATAGTGAAATCAACATTTCAACCAAAGTTCATAATCATAACCACTGTGTTTTATATCCATCTCTGGGAGCAGTGATTCTTAAATTTGTTCATGTGTTGAAACTTTTGGGCATAACTTGGAAAGTACTATAACTATGAACCTATTGTTTATTTATATGTTAAGAAATTTAGTTTCATTTCTTCTGAGCAGTTTCTTTCCCTTTCACAATATCTATTGTATGCTTTAGATTTTATTTACTCTTTCGGTTTCTTATAGTACTGTGGTACATTGACAACTGGTGGTCAACTTGTAACACCCCGCTGAGCTGAATCAGTGTGGTGCTGGGTGTGGGAGGCCCACCGAGGATTGCTGCTGGCAGCATGGGAAGCAGAACTGAGGAGGAAGGAGGAGGCTGTTGGGAGCTGTTTGGAAGCTGTCAGGAAGCAGATAGGAGGCTGTTGGAGACTGGAGGGAGCTGTTGGCTTTCCTGGAGGAGCTTGTCATGCAGGCTTTCTTAATGAACTCAGATGTTCTCATTGCCAAAGGAGCTTGGGACCTTGATGTCACAGGAAGTGGCCATGATTAATTTGGGGGAGCTCTGGTCCTCACTTTGAGCATTGCTTCCTGGCTCTAGAGGGGAAGATGGTGCACAACTTAGTCTTCTAGAAAAGCTTGTCACATTGGCTTTCTTGATGGAAATTCAGCTTTTTTCATCATTAGAGGAACTTGGAACCTCACTGTTCACTGTTGCTGAAGATGGCTATGGTACTTTTTCAGAAAGCTCTGGTTTTTACCTTGAACATTAGTTCCTGAATCCAGTGTAGATCTCTCAGCCTGCTAGCTTAGATCCTTCATCCTGCTGGCATAGACTTTCTAGCTTCCACAACTGATTTTTGAGCCTTCCCAGAACAGATCCATGAAACAGGCCTGCATGAGACATTGTCGTGGGCTCTAGGCTTCCTATTGAACTTGTGGGGGCATTGTTATGGACTCTAGGTCTTCAGCTGGACTCATGCAGGAAATTAGTGTGGCATCCAAGCCCTCAGATGGATTCTTTGGTCTTTAGCATGTGGACAGATTTCCTGTACTTTCTTTTTGTATATGATTCTTTGGGTGACTATTATAAATAATCTTTTAAAATATGTGTCTCGTATTAAATTGCTCATCCTTGCAAAACCCCAAACCATGACAACTAGGGAAACAATACATTGCTTACTCATGCAGGTCTGACTTATTTCACTTATGAAAATAGTCTCTAATTGCACTGTTTTACATAAAAAGCCTCCAGTTTACCATTCTTTATAGCTGGATAATACTCCATTGCATACAAATACCACATCTTTTTTCTTTTCTTTTTTTTCAGTCCATTCCTCAGTTAGTGGGCATTTGGGTTGTTTCCAAGATTTAGCTAAGACAAATTATGCTGCTATAAACCTGGGTGCACATGTGTTGCTAGGGTATGATGTTTTTAATTTTCCTAGGAAAATACTCAGAAAGGGAATAGCTGAGTCAAATGATACCTATAATTCTAGTTTTTTGAAGAATCTCTACACTGATTGTACCAGTCTGCACTCTCACTAATAGTGGAGAAAGTTCATTTTCCTTACATCCTCTCCAGCATTTGTTATTGGTCATTTTTTTTTTTTTTTTGATGACAGCAATTCTTTCTGGGGTGAGATGGAATCTTAATGTTGTTTTTATTTGCATTTCTTAAATGACCAATTATGTTGGACATTTTTTCAAATATTTATTTGCCATTTGTATTTCGTTATCTGAGAAGTGTGTATTCATCACACTTGCTCATTTTTGGATTAAATCTTTGAACTTTAGGGACCTGATTTTAAAAATTTTCTATATGTCCTGGGTAGCAATCCTTTGTCTTTGGGACAGGATAATTGCTAAACCTCTTTCCCAATTTGTGGATTTCCTTTTTACTCTGTTGGTGATTTCTTTTTATGTGCAAAAACTTTTCAATAGAATGAGATTCCAGTTGTTGATTCTTTGAAGTATTTCCTGTGCTGTTTGGTTTTTGTTCACGAACGTTCAAAGAAACAAAAACAAAAGAAAACAACAAGAAAGAAATTTAGTTTCATGAAAAAGTAACTAATTTTGTTCTTTTAAATAGGAAAGGAATGTATTAACATACAGAATAGCTCCTAGACTGTGGGGGACTCACGTCAATAATTTCTGACATTGCCAGTTAAACAGAAGACCCAATGCTATTATGGGCTTCTGTACTCTTTTAGAATATTTTGCTGAGTTTACACACCTATAATATTCAACAACGGAACTTAAAAAAAAATTGGGGTATAACTATGAATGTCCATTTTGTATCTGTGTATTCAAAGTGGTTGGGATAGATATATAGTTGCATTCTCTTAATGAATAGAATGATTTTTTCTAATGGTGTTTGTAAGTAGGATCACAAGTCTGCATCTTGTACAGCAATTAACCACTAAGAAGAATATATGCAGTGTATTATTTGTTGAAACTGTACTTTCGATTTGATTTGAAACTGTCTCATTGCTATATGTTTATCAATAAAACTTTGAAAAGAAAAAACATAAAGGTATTTTATAGATTAAAAAAAAAAAAGAATAGCTCCTAGAATCTTCTGGGTGAGTGAGAAATTCAACCTGAAAGCTCTGCCTCAGAGAGTGAGGCTTGAATTATAGTTTGGAATCGAAAGGTCCACTGATCTGCGCTCTGAGCAGAGCCTGTGGAGATGGCATGCTGCCTGGCACTGTTGGTTTGCAGGCGTTGCACAAGAAGTATGAAGCTAGAACCAGTGTCGTCCCAGGGCCTCTAAAAGGTGGCGCTCTGTGGGAGGGTCACTCTGGCTGTGTCACCCCAAAGGCTTGTGCAGAGACCTTGCTTTTTGTGTTGCACAGTATCAAGGAAGTCTGAGTTGGTGCACCTGACAGGTAAGCGTTAGATCACATACTTGTGTCCTGGCTTCAAATGCGATGGAGAAGGGGAGAATTTGTCATTTTCAAATTCCATCAGTACATGTCTATTAGTCTTTTAAATTCTCAGTAAGAGAAACTTTGTCTTTTGTCTTGTGAAGCTGGTAATTACTGAAAAGCTTAAAAGAACAACATGTGTCTACCAAGATCTGTGTGTTAGTCAGAAGTGTGTCCACATTGTAGGTGTGGTGGAAAATCCAATAAACATGAAAGCTGATACTGAAAGCCTTCAAACTGTGGAGAATCCTGTTTCCTGTCAGGAAGCTGGAGATGTTCTAATCCCCACAAACTTTTTACTGGATTATTATTTCCCAGTAAGAGGGCTTGGAAGAATTTTGCTTTTTTACAATATTCTTTTTTTGTTTGTTTGTTTGAAACCTATCTCCAAACAGGCTGTATTGTGTACCCCCCAAATTTCAATCCTATGTCCTGTTATTAGTCAATGTGATTTTAACTTGTAAATAGGGTCCTTATATATATAGTCACATTAAGATGAAGTCATATTTAGGGTAGAGCCTGATCCACTGTGATTGCTGTCCTCCTAAGAAAAGGAGAGAAAACACACAACTTCAAGGTCAGTGATAACTCAGGACATAAGAGAACCTGTACTGTAACATCCTGTAACTCAGTGGTGTCCAAAATTTTCTGTTCAAGATTATGGGGCCACAGAGGAAAGTGATCGACAATGTAGAGTGTGCTAAGAAGAGTTACCTGGAGAGAAAACATTCTCTCAGACTTTCACAGAGAGCAAATTGGTCAAGCAATGGCCGTGACTCATCCACATGGCTGACACTGACAAAAGATCTACTAACTGCTCTACATGGTTTCAGGGAAAATCCTGAAGGGATTTGATTGACCTTGTCAAATACAAAAGTTACATTTTTTTTTTTTTTGTTGTATAGGTCTTGCTTTACCTTGGCCTTAACCATCCAGCAGAAAAGTATGAACATGAGGAAAGCTATATTAATGTGCTGAGCTGTAAAAGGCTGAAGTCAACAACTTCTGACATTGCCAGTTCCTTGGATAACCCACTACTGTTATGGACTATTGGATACATTGGGTTATTTTGATGAATTCATGCACCTACATTATTTGAATGGCAATGGAGCACCTATCTCTGAGAAAACTAAACAAAAAAGGGAGATATAGATGAAGGTCCATTTTGTAGTGAAAAAAAATATATCTGTATATACAAAAGAGGACAGATATACAGCTACTTTCTCTTAGTTCAATGAGAAGAAAGATTTATACTAAAAGTATTTAGACAAGATACATGCCTGCATCTTGTGCTCTGAATAGCTTCTATGAAGACAACAATATGCATTGTATTAATTATTGTAACTGTCCTACTAACCTATTTTGAAGCTGTCTCATTGCTATTTCTTTCTCAATAAAATTCATAAAAAAAGAGAACACACCAGTCAGACATACAAAGCTCCAGGTGAGGATGGAAACAGAAAATACTCCTGAGCCTGTAGCCAAGAAAGCCTTATGCAGTTGGCACCCATTAGAAACTAGTTGAAAAGTTCAGAACAGATTCTTCTTCAAGTGCTTGGGTGGGAACCAACCTTGTGGCACCTTGGGCTTGGATTTCAGGGCTCTAGAACTGTGGTGTCATACATTTCTCTTTTTTCTAGCAACCAAGTTTGTGAGCATTTAGCTATGATGACCTCAGCGAACTGATACCTTTTTATTTTTGGTGGTACCAGGGATCAAACTCAGGACCTTGTGCTTGCCAGGCAAGCACTTATTCCACTGAGCTATATCTCCCCAGGCCCCTTGGGAAGCTGATAGAGTAACTTCAGGAGCACATCTGGGTGACTGCTGTTGATTTAACTCATCCTGTTTACTCTTCTGATTCTTCATTGTCCATAACATCACTGGGATTCTTTTATTTATCCTCAAAGAAAGGTAGGAAATTACTTTTTCGTTAGCTCATGAAGACTGTGGCTTAACACCATCAGACTGCACTGCAGGCACAGGATGAGTCTCTGAGCATTGAAAAGGGGCCTTCATTTCTCTTTCCACCAGGTGCACACATAAATATTATGTGCTACTTGCTAATTTGAAGGACAGTTTAACTGTATTTAGCATCACGATACTGTGTTAAAAGGAGCCTCTAAATTGCTTGCTGACCCTTCTAGCAGGTTTATTTCTGCACTGAAGTAATCGCTGTCCATCTACAGCCGCGGCTTGCTCTCCCGCGGCGCTGCCATTTCATTGCCTTTGGAGAAGATAACAGGGTACAAGGAATCATCTGATGTAAATTGAGTAGGATTATTTTCTCCGTGACAGCTGGGTTCTCATTATGTAACACATCCTTAGATGCTGATGAACTAGATAAAATAAACAGGGACATGTTCTCAAGTGAAAAGAAGCTCAGTCTTGAAAAAGGCAATTTTGCTTCTATTTCATGCTGGATAACTATGCAGAAACCAGTCCCTTTGCTAAAGAACAGGGTTTTCCTGAGAGTCTTAGCTTAAATTCTCCATTATTTAACTTTCTAAAATGTGGCGTCAGTAACAGAGAATGGAGAAAGGTCGTGAGCATTAGAAGTCATTCGGTGGGTTTCATTTACCTCAACAATGAAACATAATTATTTCGATATGTTTTTGTGTTTAGGTGGGCTTAATAATTCTCAGATGAAGTGTGTTAAAAAGAACCTCTTTTAGAATTTTAGAATGTTAGAATCTTGGGAATGTCACACTTTACTTTTTGTATATGATGTATTTAAGTGGTCCCAAACCGGACTCCCTGTGAAATGCGCACAACAAGTGAGAGGATGCTGCCTAAGACGGGGGAACTGCTGAGCAAAGCTCGCGTAGATATGGGACTCACTTCAGAAAATTTTAATCTAGAAGAGCATGAGTGAGTTACATGCATTACTTGATGCACTATTCCAAAGGCAGCTGTGTACACTTTATTTAAGGAGGGTTTCCACCCAGTGTTTAGCACCAGGTTCATATATTTTCTTTTGTATTTGGTCAATACCTGGCATCAACCATTTTTATTTATATATTTAGTTAGTTTTAATAATTTAAGAAGTAGATGGGAGGGCCAGCCAGACAGCTCAGTGGATTAAAGTACCAGCTTAGGAAGACGCAGGAACCGGGGCTCGATCCCTGGTGTGCTGTGCTGGTCCTGCCACCAGGGCATGCTGAGACAGGACTGAGACTGAGCTTGGTGGTGCAGGCCTGTAATCTCAGTACTTGGAAGGTTAAAAACAGGAGGATCACTATGAGTTTGATCTGTGTAGTGAGACTCTGTAGACCCTGTGCTAAATATATAAAAAGAGAAAAAGAAGTATATGGGAATTGCTAATGCAAAATGAGCTAGGACACGGAAAATAACCTGCATCCAACTATATGGTTCAGTTCTTTCTTTCATCCAATCCTTCCATCAAACACCTTCTTTCTGACTCTTGTATTTATTCCCTAATTTCCTGTCTTACTACTAATGTTGTGATAAATATGCTACATTGCCTGTCCTCATGCTTAACAAATATCTATTCAAGTTGCCTACCCATATTTTAATAATGTTACAGGTTTTCTTATTACTGAGTTATTTGAGTTTTATGTAATTAGATATTACCCTGTATTACATATAAAGTTTAAAATGTTTTCTCCTTTAATTAGTTATGTCTACTTTTCATTCACAACATTGGTTCTATTTTCCTCAGACTAACAAGCTAATTTATTTTGATATATCTTAATAAAAATAAACCATATTTGCTGTAATTACACTAAAAGAGCTCTTTTTAATTATTTAAAATAATTACTCTTAGTGTATTATTTCTTTTCATCAACGGTAATTGTGTTTATTCTTGATATTAACTACACAACCTAACTTCAAACTAGGAAGACATATAGCTCATTAATTTTGGAGCTTTATAAATTTCTTTTGGAGGGCTGGGTAGACAGCTCAGTAGTATAAACACTTGCCTGGCAAGCATGAGGACTTGGGTTTGATCCATGCTGTGCTGGCCCCAGAACTGAGGGCAGGCTGTGCTGGCCCTGCAACTGGGCATAGTGGCCCAGGCCTGTAATCCGAGTTCTGGGGTGGCTGAGACAGGAGGATCATAATGAGTCCAAACTATGTAGTGAGACCCTGTTTCAAAAAAAAAACCCAACAACTGTTGTATAAACACATGATTTTGAAAGAAATACTGCCATTATCTTTAAAAAAGTACATCATGATTTCTTTAACTTGTGAGTGCTTTAGTAGTATGTTTTTTTAAATTTTCTTTGAAACTCTGAGTAGATTTTATTTTCTCTGATGAACCTAGATAAATGCACACTTTCAATCCTGTTTTTTGGTCTACAAAAGTGGGATTCTGATAGAATGTGCTCTGTTTGGAAGATTCAGTGAATTGTAGCACATAGCTCCATTACCTGTCTTTTCTCTTGGGAAAAGTCTATTCAAGTTGTTTGCCCAGTTTTTAGTAATGTTATTCATTTTCTTGCTACTGAGTTGTTTGAGTTCTAATGTATTTAGATTTAACCCCGTATTTTATATAAAGATTTTTTAAAAACAGCATATTTATTTATTTTTGCTTGCTTTATTTTAAAGAGAAAAAACCAAAAGCAAATAACAAAAACAAAGTAACATAGAACAATAAAAATAGTACAGAATTTTAAAACAAGAATAGAAAATTATCAGTGGTTGTTATATTACATACTGTTATCATCAAATCTGTTGCTCAAATTACCAGATATAAGCATGCAAGATTGATCAAGCAATTAAACATTAACTCTTCTCTTTAATAAACCTTAAGTTTAGGGGCCTGTCAGCTCAACAGACTAAAGTACCTGCTTAGGCAGACACAGGGGCCTAGGTTTGATCCCTGGGGTGCTGTGCCGGCCCTGTCCCCAGGGCACACTGAAAGATGACTGAGGATGAGCATGGTGGCACACACTTGGGAAACAGGAGGATCACTACAAGCCCAGTCTGTGTAGTGAGATCCAGTAGACCATGTACTAAGTACATAAAAAAGAAAAGCTAGATAAGCCTTACATTTTTCCTTGTCCTTTTTATTTGCTCCTCTATGTAGGTTCTCTTCATTCTATTGATTGTTATTTTGATTGCTTCAAAAAACAATGCAGTGTTTAGTGTAGAGTAGCTCATCAAAAATATTTTCTTTGATTGTTTTGACCCTGTATTGTTAGTTTGTCTGTAGGTCCCCCCAGAGTCTCAAGCAGTCATGGGGCAGACTCCTAGAGTTTGTGATTTACTCATGATCCACTGGGACTATGGGTGATCCAAGGCTGGGATTATGTGTCTGAGTACTGCTGGGGTTATGGGTGCGAGTGCTACACCCAGCCTGGGGGTGGCTAGCCTGAATGTAACATGAGAGAGACAGACTTCCCCTCTGTTGCCATTGTTGCCGCTACTCCTCCTTTGCTCTCTAGCTCTTTGCTGCTGCCATGAAAGGTTGTTCTCTGCCTTGTGCCGTCTGCCCTGGAGCCAGCCGTGTGCGAACTGACACCTCCAGTACCTGTGAGCTCAACAAACCTTTCCTTCCTTCATTTTGGGTGCCAGGTTTTTGTCTCAGCAATGAGAGAAGAGTAACTGAGACATGTATCTTTATGAAGCATGGTTTTTGTCCACAATTGGAGCATTTAGTGTTTGCGGAGACACTTTCTGCCTGCTTAAAAAGCACATTCTGGGTAATTGTATATGAGAAAATATTTTACATTTAGTCTCATGTTGATGGGTAATAAGAATTTGGAAAATGCTGCTACATGGAAATACTACATTTTCCTATAGCTTAATATATTCATGCCCGTATATTTAAGAAAAAATGTATACTCTGTACTACTCCATAAAGAAAGTTTAATAGATATAACCAAAAGAAAATAAAAATCATATCTCACTATGTCTTCAGTAAATAGAAAATGTTTCTGAACAGTATGCTCTTACGCAGTTATCTTAACTGAATATCTATAGTCCATAATCAGAGAACACAAAATCAGAGAATACATACTTGGCAAAAATTTAGCACAAATTTGCTTGCATAGGTTTAAAGTGCAGTTTTCATAATAAAATAAAAATCCTAGGGCTGGCCTGAGAGCTCAGCGGACTAAAATGCCTGCGTAGGCAGAGCACAGCAGCTGGAATTCGATACCTGGCATGTTATGCTCGCTCCGCCCGTGTGGTCTGCAGAGACAGCCATCGAGACTGGGTGTGGTGGCACGCACCTGTAATCCCAACACTTGGGAGGCTAAAAACCGGAGAGTAACTATGAGTCCGATCTACATAGTGAGATGCTGTAGACCCTGTCAAAAAAAAAAAAAAATCCTATGCTTTCACTTTTACAGATAGTTTATTGGTACCCTCCCTTTAGTATAAAATGCTTTCGCTAAATGAATATCTTATTCTATGGAAAATGTACAGGGCTTAGCTAAAAAAAATTCATTTGCTTTGGAATCTTGTTCTTCTGTCTTTGGGTACAAACCTAAATTTAAAAAATAATTTGTATTTCTATGGTTGTTCACAGTATTATAAACTTTTATTTTACTCATAATCTATTTTGACTTTCGTACTTTGGGGTGAGGTAAATGCAGCCACACTATGATGCTCTCTTTACGGATAAAGAGTCTGAAGTCAGAGCAGGAAGATGACCTACTCAGGATAGGTCTATAACTAGGAGGAACAAGGTTAATGTGCAGATTTCCTGACTTATTAGCTAGTACTCTTCTTAAGTCATCCTCTTTTGAAATGTGCTACCCATTCATTCCTACATGTACTTTAATGTTAATCAAAGTAGTCACCCAGTTCAATAAATGCATGGGCATTAGATTCATAGAAGCCTAAATCCTTTCAAAGGACAGTTATGTCTATCTTCAATAAGAACACCTTCGGTCAACTGTCACTAAATGGTACCAACTACTGAAAGGTTTGCAATGCCTCAAAGAGATGGTTTTACTGAACTTGGATGGGAGAATACTTTCATGAAGAATTTGACTCAGTAATATTAAGTAGCTTGTCACACACATACAATGAATATAGGAGCCAAGAGTCCTCTCTAGTTATTCTAAATCCTAAACTACGCTTAGCTATAGCAGGGGACTAAAAAGGTGGACTAAACTGAACTTACGTGTGGTGGCTCCTGGGCAACAAATACAATGATTTTAACTTCAAAACACTTTTTCAATGAGTAAAGTTCACTATTTCCCAATAGTTTACATTTTTCTTGGTGTTCTATATATCCTTTCCAATTTCCACAGCATTACTAGGAGGGAAGTAATACTGTTACCATTTCCATTTTAGAGATAAAACAAATAAGTTTGTGAAATATTAATAATGTGCCCAGGGGTAGCATGTAAGTAGGTGAAACCGATTTTAAGTGCAGTTTTCTTGACCATTAAAGTCCATGCTTTTACATTTATTGGTATGTCCAAAATTATTGAGAAAAGATAAAACTTAAGTTAGAGAATGTGTTTTTTTTTTTTTTTAAATGAATTGATTGAACAAGAAACAAGTAAAAATATTTGGCACAGCTAATGCTGTGTTGGAGGAAAAAATTAACATTTTATGTTATGCATGTACATTATTTTAAAAAATAATGTGAAAATTGGTGAAGTACCACCAATTTAAAAACTTAAATTTAAAAAATTGGTGAAGGATCTCTGAATAATACTTTCAAAATCATGGGACATACGGTGTTATGTTTTATGTCTAAATGTCCCCCAAAGGTTTGTAGCTGGGTCTCTTGGGCGGTGACTGGACTGTGTGACCTACAGATGAGTTTATAGTTAAATGTGATTTAAACGGTGAAGACAGGTCAGAGAGGTAGCTCACAGCATGACCTGGAACAGTGTCTTTCACTTCCTCCTCCCTTGCTTTCACACGCTGCTTCCTGTTTACCTTTCTATGGACTGTTTCTCCCCCGCCAAGCTCCTCTGCCACACCTACCTACTTTAGAACCTCCAGACTAAAAGCTCTCCAGTCTGTGAACCACTGGGTATTGGGCCTAAGCATTGAGAAAGTGACTAATGCAGCTTTTTACTGCAAACATCTGAGTTTTGGAAAGGGCGCACTTTTTAATGCATTGCTGAGAACTTGACAGCGAGGAAATAGGCTGAGAATGTTCTTCACCCCTTCTCCAATAAGCTGAGCTGGACCTGGTTGAACTCCTGAATTTTAGGCAGCTGGAAGGCATCTAGCCTGAGGGAAGAAGCAAGAGCGATTCTGCATGTTCAGGATAGGAGGCTGGAGCTTAACTAAGAGGAGTAGGAGTGGGGATAGTATCTTTAGGAAGGGGTGGGGGCTTAAAAGAAAAGATTTGAGTTGAAAATGTTTGAGAAGCAAATGTATCTCTCAGACCCACCTCCCAGTCAATGCAAGCATCTAGGAAGCTGGCCTTTATCATCTCAGCAAAATGTTAAGTGAACTAAATGAGACACAGAAGATTAAATAGCATGTGGTTTCTTTTGTATGAGAAATCAAAAATATAACCAATTTCAAGAGCAATATAAAAGATAATAAGAAACAGGGAGTAGGGTTTGTGGAGATGAGAAGGAGATCAGGGAGTGTGGGCAATGGGAGACTGGAGAAGGGAAGGAAAAGTGAAAAGAGAGCCCGGGCATGGTGGCGTGTGCTTATAATCCCAGCGCTGCGAGTCCTGAAAACAGGATGGTTAATCACTATGAGCCTGAGCTGTGTAGTGAGACCCTGCACAAAATAGAGAGAGAGAGAGAGAGAGAGAGAGAGAGA
>NW_004524582.1:10260774-10265320 GCF_000260255.1 Octodon degus | reverse complement strand
TGCCTTTATGAGTCTTGAATACAGAACACTGAAAGCCTTCAATATTTTCTCCTGATGTAGCTCCAGAGAATCTGACTTGCTGAAGGAAACATGTAGAAAGATGCGGACTCTACTCCCTCCATTTACAGCGTTTAGGTCAGAATTGCTCACAGGGATTTGTTAAGTGCAAGAGGTCTGAGAAATGGATTGCTGGCTGCAAGTCACTTGCCCAGAACAATTCTACACTATGGGACAAAACAGACAGTCTGTATGTAGGAAATGATTTTGTCAGAGGAATATGTCACGTGTTAGAGAGGAAGACATGGGGCTGCTGATGCAGGTCAAGGGTAGAGTGCTCGCCTAGCCTGCATGAGGCCCTGGATCTGACCCTCAGCACCATGTAAACCACCAATGAAGCAACAAACAAATACACATTTCTTCAGGAAGAAGATGTTAGCATCATTCTAGATCTTACAGCCCTATAGGTGACACATTTAGAGTCCTCAGGGCCTGGCCACTGAGGTTGTAGCCTTGCTGAAGTCCTAAACCATGGTCTCTGATCTAAGGAACAAATTTAGCATTGCACATTGTCGTCTCACTATTTATAGACCACTGCTTTTTATTTCATTATTATCACCTAAAAGAGCCATCTATCTATTGTTTAACTTTTTAGAGACATTACAGATTATTTGGGTACATTTTCAAAAACAAGTCTAATGAAGAAAGTATTAGTAAGAGGAATAACGGTGGAGTAGGGAAGTTGAGAAGTTGTATAGGAATTTTAAAGTAGAATCACTCTTCTCCATTGAGAAGGAGGCTACATTCTCTTTTTGAACGTGAGTAGACCTGAGAATGCTGTGACCAAAGAAGCGTGAGAGAATTATGTTACATGACTTCTGAGGTGAGGTTTTGAAAGGCCATGAAGTTTCCACCTGTTCTGGAATGCTGCGTCTTTGGAGGTGCATGCTAGCATCCTCTATTTTGGATCCAGCCACCATACTGAGAGAAGCCCAGGCCACGCAGCTGATGCTCTGTGGGTTGCTCTAGTCAGTGGGATGAACTGAACTAAGCGTTCAAATCATTCTACTCCAGGGGCCTGATGTGACTGAAAATAGATGCTTCAGCACCAGTTATTAGAACCTTTTTCTCTTTATACCACTCCTGGCCTGCCATTCAAACCTTTGCAGCAGAGGCCTTGAACTCTTTGGGAAAGACATAAACATATCCTTCATCTGTCTGCATTAACTAACTCATAGCATCTATGAGGATCACAAAATTATTTTTAATTTAGTTCCCTAAATTTTGAAAGGGGCTTTGATGCAAATATAGAAACTGAGACAAAATATTTTGTATTGGAATTGGTGTGGTATATATATAAAAAACAAATGAAAACATGTGGCTCTGAGATTAGATGGTACTTTTAAATTGGAAAACTTTGTAGAGTTTTAGTGGGAGACTTGCAGAGCTCAAAGAAACTATTAGTTGTAGGAGCTCAGTTGGTCTCTCAATGTACCCTAGTGAGAAATGGCAGCAGGAATGAGGAAAAGATAAGAAGACAAGAGCAGGGTCAGGTGGTGGCCCATTGTCTGATTGGCAAATGACCCCAGAACAATGGAAGGAACATTTATTTATACTTTTGCAAAGTGAGTATCACATGGCACAAGGTTGCCTAGTGACTAATAGCTGACATTAACTAGGCAGGATGCTTTTCTCAGGACTGAGGCAGCTTGACTGATTTGGGCACTGAGGCCCAGTCCCACTCTCACATAGTTGACCAATTTCCAGCTTCAACAGCTCCCAACAATTAGTATTGGCATACAGGAAGGAGAGAAAATTCATGAGAACCTCAAACAAAGGTGACTCTTATTATGTATCCGAGGGACATCTTTAAATGTTGTCAACCAGACAAACTAAAAAAAAATAGAAAATATGTTTTACAAAATTGTGAATCTGTATAAACATATTTTTAGGAATAAAATTAAGAGTATTAGTTTTCTTTACCTTCATATTATAGGTAGACATAGAGAGAATTAAAATATAAAAGGAAATTGCATTTCAAGAAATATTTAAACCAACTATAAAAGACCCACAACTTTATATTTGAAAATACAACTATTTATCACCCTCAGTGTATCCCAGAGAAGATAAAATAAAACCAGGGGATGGATATAAAAATGTTTCCGTAGAGTAAAAAAGAAGTCAGAGTGGGACTATAAAATATTTTGTTAAGACCTCGGAAATATTTAAAGACTGTGCTCCTAATTTTTCTCAGGCTTACCCCAAAAGCTTGTTTGCTCAACAACAGAGCTTTTAAAATTTAGGAGGGGTGTCCAGCATCAGCTGTATCTCAGACACCAAGTAGAGAGTATCCTATGAATAGATTTACAGAAGTGGCTGCCTCTGCAAGGGCAGGAATCATAAATTGGTACATAAGAAACTGACAAAGGATTTAAGATAACTATATTGGCAAAATGTCATCAATCGTGGATTCAAAGTGAGAGAGACAGAAAGAAAATTAAAGAAACTCTCGGATCCCCGTATTTCAATGGCAGGATGCAGGCTGAGAAAAGTGCTGAACAAACATAAAATATTTTTACCCGAGGAAGGGTTACTAAAAGGGAGTATTCTGAGTCTAGAGATTGGATATAAGGTCTCCAGAGAATAGCTTTTATAAGATAAGAAGGACAAAAATCTAGGAGTCAGTTAGATGGATTTTTTTGAATTATTAAAATCCAGGGTTGACTATGTGCCTACCATTGTGTCTATATACAGGGTACCTATTCTATTTATTTTATGCACCCTACCATGAATAGTGTATAGTTGGGCAACAGACAGTTGGCCTTTTAGTTCACCAATTTTTGCTTATGAATAACATGCCTGATGAATATTATCCAAATTTTTATTTAGGTGACAACAGTCTGACTTTGAATCTGAGACAGATACTATATAACACTATTGAGAAAGGGTGAGTATGTTTTTCATTTGGGAGGAATGTAAATAATTTATGGCAAGAACATAGAGATTTTGAAATGTGTTCCTCAATTAAAGGATACTCTTCCCTTAGTAAGTGATGACTGTATCCCCTTCTCTTGAATTCTTGAATTCTGGGACTTCTGAGGGAATGGAATGGCCACTCTTAGCTTGTCCTGGAGCATTTCTCTTAGGGTGCTGTCTTTTTTCCCCCTGTATTTAGGGCAGAGTCTACAGGGTCTCACTACGTAGATCAGACTCGTAGTGATTCTCCTATTTTCAGCCTTTCAAGTACTGGGATTACAGGTGTGCGCCCCACAAGCGGAGCCAGCACAGCACTCCAGGAATTGAACCCTGGCCACTGTGCTCTGCCTAAGCAGACACTTTATTCCACTGAGCTATCAGGCCGGACCCAGGGTTTCGTGTTGTGGAAACCAATCTTGTGTACCTATCGACACACTTAGCCGCAACCAACCTTTATTTAGTTTCGATCAGATAACAGGAATATGGGTGAAGCAGTAATCTTGGAAGTGGAGCGCTCCATCCTGACTATTCTAGTTCTCATACACTGGGAATAAAATAGTTAAATTAGTCTTCATATCTGAGGCCCGCACCATTGCAAAATGGGCAAACCACTCCTGTCATGCCGTGCCCAAATTCTGGACGGAATGATTTCATGAACAAAGTATTGCTTATAAAATTAAGTTTCAGAGTCTTTTGTTGCAATAGTAACTAGAAAACTATGTAAGAGCCATTTAAAATAGATCTCTCCAAAGTCCTGTAGCAGCTGTGAAATGGGCTATAGGAAACAGCGATCACTGGAGGCATGACTGGTATTTCCTACAAATCTTGCACATCTAACACCACTATCAAATGGTGTTAGGACAGCATGAGTCGATACTGAGTAGGTAGTTTGTATTTATATTCAAGATACACATTGGTGCACAGAGAGAAAGACACACACACACACACACACACACACACACACACACACACTCGGGCTTCCACAGGGAGTTCCACAGACTGGTGTAGTCAACAATAGAAGTCACTGTTCTCACAGTACCTGAGGCTGGAATTCGGACAGCAAAGTATCAGTGATTTACTTTCCTCCAAGACTTCTTTCTGGGACATGGAGATGGCTTTGCTATCCCTGTGGCTTCCAGTGGCCTTTTTACCTCTGTGGTTTTATGTATCCTAAACCTTTCTTACAAGGAAGCCAGTTATATGGAATTAGAGCTATCCAGTAAACTCATTTAGTTTTAATTATGTATTTAAAGATTGTACCTCTACTGATAGCCATATTCTCAGGTCCTGGGTTCAGGACTGCATGATAGGAATAACTCTATGTATGTATTAATATTGATATAGATAGATAAAAACTTATATCTATAGACCCAGAGAACAATCTGTCTATCTATCTATCTATCTATCTATCTATCTATCTATCTATCTATGTATGTATGTATCTATTTATCTATGTATTTGTCTATCTACTATCTATCTACTATATGTATGCATGTAGGTATGTATGTATCTATCTATCTATCCATCCATCTATCCTGAATCCAGGAGATTCATAAGGAAATTTTCTTTTTTT
>NW_004524582.1:10243055-10244971 GCF_000260255.1 Octodon degus | reverse complement strand
TGGGCTGGGACTGGTCCCGCCAGCGCAGGGTAGCAGGAAACTCTCCGCACACTCACCGGACCTGGGCTAGGACTCTGCAGGCACTTTAATCTCCTGAGCTATTTGGCCAGCTCTCTAAATTTTAAAACACAATGAAATAATTAAAACCGTAATAGTAGAGCATGTTTTATAAGTTATTATGGTGAATGACCACAATTGAAACAAAATTAATTACATGGTTTAAGATGGGCAGGAAACCTTACATGAGTAATCAATCAAAAATTACTAAACTCAGAATGTATCACTCCCTAGATGGTAGAGGATGTTAGCTGCGAAGACCAAATGGCATAAACAGAAATGTGCAGAACATTTTTGATTATTCTTTGAAAGAATACTTCTCATAATTCCTCACATTTTACAAGAAGAGTTCCAATTATGCACTAATATGAGATAATATAGAATTATTAGAGCTATTTATTGCTGCAAACAACATGGGAGGCAAATCAACACATTAAAAAAGAAAGAAAGAGAAGAGGGAGGGAGGGAGGGAGGAAGGGAGGAAGAGATGAAGGAGGGAAGAATGGAAGGAAGGAAGGATGGAAGGAAGGAAGGAAGGAAGGAAGAAAAGGAGAAGACAGGATGCAAAAGGGAAGGCACAGGAAAAGAAAAACAACATTTTCTGGCTAATAAAATTTAGCCAGCTTGGGAAATTGAACATCCACAGATAACATGGATAAGCTCACTGGTCACTTAAGTGTCAAATCATTTACCAAGAGATGAAAGAATGGAATTGCAGAGATGAGACTGAGGGTAGAGGAGCTTTTTGGCACACCAATGTGTGCATTAAGATGTGCCTTCAGTAGCTCCACTCTGTATCTTTATATGTCATTAGCTCTTATAATAAACCACATATATGAATAAGAAAATTTGGTTATAGTCTTTGAAAGTCAATAATTCATGAAAATATGTGTATATAATGATAATATTTTTTATAGATAAAATTATAGTCTCTTTTTTTTGCACACTGGTTCAAAATATTCAAAAGTTGGCAAAGTTTTCCATCTGATACTCTCTGACTAGGTTGTCATTTTTTATTCTTACCAGGATAACTGAAATTATTCCATCCGGACAGAGATTGAGGGAGAACAGGATTGCATCTGCCATTGTGATAGATAGGAAGCACTATCATTTCCTCAAATGCCCAATAGAGTATCCTACTATTTCAGTAAGTAAGCTCATTAAAACTATCACCACAGAGAGAGGGTCACTTAGCGAAGGCTTTAGCAGTGTTTCAGAAAGGGGAGGTCAATGGTAGAGAGGTGTTAGACTTTAGGATTTTATCACATATTTTAAAATAGGTTTCTCAACCCACACGTTTAACTGGATAAAGGTAAAATTCACGACAGTAATTTTGGCTTAGTGAACATAGCATCTTGAAGAAACTTTTGATTAGTAAATAGCTGACTAATATTGGCTGCTCTTAGAGATGAACTGTTACCCAGATGAGCAATTATTTGCTAAAGATATCAGCTTTTCAGGAAATTTCCAGATCCAACAATAAAATTATTTTTAAGGTTTAAAGCATTGTCCTCCCTGGACAAGTCTTTCCAATAGTCAAGTTGACCCAAGTGACTTTAAATCTCAGTCCTGATAGATTGTGTTAAAGCAGGCAATTTCAGTTCTCCAAGTGGAATATTGAGGGTGGAGAATGCTGTATCATTATCATGATTCTAATACTATTGTGATGGCATGTGGGTCAGGGAAGGGTCAAGAGAAAGGGAGTCAATTTTCTTGATTTTGGAAGTACAGTCTAAGTATAAAAATGTCATGAGTATATCTTTGAATATGAGAAATATTTTGCCCAAATATCTATCTATCTATCTATCTATCTATCTATCTATCTATCTATCTATCTATCTATCTATCTATCTATCTAT
>NW_004524582.1:10238878-10242955 GCF_000260255.1 Octodon degus | reverse complement strand
TATCTATCTATCTATCTATCTATCTATCTATCTATCTATCTATCATCTATCTATCTGGGTTTGGTTTTTTTTTGCTGCTAAGACAAAATACCAAACATACATACTTTATAGAGAAAGAGCTTGTTTTGGCTCATCATGACTTCAGTTTGTAGTTGGTAGGCCTACACTTTGTCAGGAAATTTCATATTTAAATTCACTTGTATAGCTATGTGAGAAGTCATGGTTTTTCATCTGGCATTATGGATTCTGGGGCTAACCATTTGTAGTTCTGCTTTTGTTTTCCCCTTGTTCTCATCCCACATATGCAGGGCTTTAGGAGTAAAGGTAATCTTGTCCTCAAGGCAGCCATAGAATTTGATGATCCTAGCACATAGTCTCTGAACAGCTGGCTTCCCATTAGTTTCCTCTTTCTGTAACGGAAGGCAACTTCATCCTCATCAGCTTTGGTTCCCATATAGGCAGGTTGATATGAAAACAAATTCTGGACAGAGAACGTGTCTCCTATAGTACCATGGTCACAACATAGGCTTCTGAATATAAAATATTTGGATAGAGTTGGGGTTTGGATACCGAATCAGAATTAAAGGATAAAGTTTTACTTGCTAAAGGGGGGCTATTGTAAATGGGGACAACAGATAGTTTCTTTTTCTGAATTGTTTCTCAGTGATCTATGTATAATACCAACAAATGTATACAAAATGTATCCATCCAGAGAAATCAATGAATTGTGTTAGTTTTTTAAGCTTTCTCTTGCTATCTCTAGAGATCTCTATGAATCACGTAATATGCTGGTTGAGTGGGATTTAGAACTCCCCTTTCTGAGATGGCAGAAACATTATAGTAAAGTAGGCATTATTCTATCAAGTCCTTTGAATGAGGTGAGTTCATAGGGATATGTCATGATACTATTTAAGCACCAAGTGAATTTCTTGTTTAGCTCTTTCTCCTCACAGAAGGAAGCATATGGGAGAATAGTTAGAACTTCTGTTCCAATGCATTTCTAGATTTATTACAGGAAATATTACAGGCCTTGAAATATAAATTGGAATTTTGGGTTTTGAGAGAAAGGCCATGCTTTATTCTGTGCTGTGAGTAAGCGTAAGTATTAACTTGTTTAATTTGGGAGGCATCTATAGAATCAGTAAAACACACTGAGTATGTCCAGGTGGGTCATGCAGGAGTGACCTTGGGTACCATATCTGTACCCTGGCCCCTTCTTTTCTGGTATGCTTCCCCTCCTCTGACTCCTGGCTGTCATGAACTAAGCAGCTTTGTCATACAATGCTCTTCTGTGATGTCCTGCCTTGGAGTCATCTAGTTATTAACTGAGTTATTTGAAACCACAAGTCAACTTAAACCACTCTTCTTTTAAGTCGAGGCTGTTGGATATTTTGCTCAGCAACAGGAAAGTTGTCTAGTATAGTGAATTGCTACTGGAATTGGGGCGGTTGCTGTTAATGTGCCTAATGATGTGGTTTTGGAGCTCTTAGAAGTGACTTGTGGGAGGTGTATGGAAAGGTTTGGAGCAACATTATTTGCTATAAGCAGAGCCTCATGAATGATGCTGGGCAGAGTTCAGAAGACAAGGATACTATAGAAATGTGGGTAGTAAAGATCAGGCTTATGAGGTTTCAGGTGGGAAAAAGCATTCTCTTGGGTATGAGATTGAATGTTACCAGGAGAAAAAAAAATTGTGTACCTTTTGCTGATGTCCTAAAACTTTTTGGGAGCCTGAACTTATTGGCTATGGATGAATAGATCTGGTGGAGAAATGTCAAGGCAGCTCAGCATTCAGGTGGTGGTTTGGTATTGCTGAGTGCAAAATATTCTAAAAGAGTCCAGTAGTCCATAATAGCATTGGGTTTTCCACTTCACTGGCAATTTCAGAAATTGTTGACCTGAGTACCCTACAGCTCAACATAAAACCAAGGCGTTACTTCTTGTACTTTGTTTTTATACTTTTCTGCTGGATGGTTAAGACCAAGATAAAGCAAGACCTGTGCAACAAGAGTTGTAGCTTTTGGGTCTGATAAAGTCAATGAAATTCCCTCAGGATTTATCCTGAGATCCTGTACCTCAGATTGTAGAACCTTTGTCAGTGTCAGCCAAGTGGATGAGTCACAGCCATTGCTTGGCCTATGTGTTCTCTGTGAAAACCTGAGAGAATATTTTCTCCATGTGACTCTCCTTAGGCACACTCTACATCATCGATCACTTTCCTCTTTGGCCCTATAATCTCCTTGATCAGAAAATCTGGGACACTACAGAGTTACATGATGTTACAGTTCAAGTTCTCATATGCCCTGAGACTTAATTGACCTTGGAAGGCTAGGGCCAAAATGTTGGCTTTCCTTGCGGCCCTCCCTTTTCTCTAATTTTGGTCTGCAAACATAGGTTGTTAACCTTCCAGGAGAGAAGCTTATTGTTATTACTATACAACCTAGGCTGCTATGCTTAACCACATTATCTGTCTAAATATCAAGCAAATTAGGCATAACATGGAACAGGTACTTTTCATCAAGTATTGATGTGTTGAAATTTAAGTCCCTACAGAATATGATGAAAAAACATTTAAAAATTAGAATATATTTTAAAATAGGCATAAAGAATTATATAATTCTTATGTTTACACATAAGTCCAGAAATCTAACCATATACAACCTTGAAGCAGGACAGTCCCACAACATTCCTTTTCCTGTCTCTTGCCTTCATTTACCACCCCCTTATTTTGAACAATCATCTACCAGACAGAGCATGGCAGTAACTGGCATGATATGGCAAGCAGCCCATATTCAGAAGACCAGAAGGACAGGCACTCCTAGCATGAAACTACTATTACAAATTGTCATCTTCAGTGCTGTTGCTTAGTTCAGAGGTATCAGTATATATAGTTAGTCAGGGTGAAAATCTTTCCAATTAACGGCTAGATTCAAAAATCTTCTGAAGATTCTCAGGATCATTGCCTTACCCATCTTCTATATATAACTGTATGACTTGTCACTGTCATGTTGTCTAGCTCTTCTCCTTTTCCTCTCTTAATCAGTTAGTCCCCCATTTCTTACTTTCCTTTTACTTGTTTTATACCTTTCTATTTGTATTTCTTCTTTAGAGTTCTTCTACTAGGGAAATTAAATGATATTTATACACATGTGTCCGATTTATTTCACTTATGAGTATATCTTCAAGTGGCGTTCACTTCAATATAAAGGCTTCGCAATTATCATTCTTTATAGCTGAATAATACTCCATTGTATAAAAATACCACATATTTTTCATCCATTTCTCAGATGATGGGCATCTTGGTTAATTCCAAGATTTGGTTATCACAAATTGTGCTGCTCTAAACATAGGCAAACATACATCACTATGAAATGATGTTTTCAGATCCTCCGGGAAAATTCCCAGTAGAGGAATGGCTGGTTTAAATGGGATATCCAGTCCAACTTTTCTAAGGAGTCTACACACTCATTTTCATAACAGTTAAACCAGTCTACATTCCCACCAGCCGTGGAGAAGGGTTCCTTTTTCCCCACAGCTTCTTCAACATTCGTTGTTGGATGATTTCTTTATGATAGCTATTCTTTCTGGTGTGAGATGATATCTCAATGTTGTTTTAATTTGCATTTCAAGGATGGCTAGTGATGTGGAGCATTTGTTCATACATTTATTCGCTCCTTTAATTTCATCCTCTGAGAAGTGTGTGTTCATCGCAGATGCCCATTTCTGGACTGGGTCTTTAAATTTTGGGGTCCTAGTGTTTTTCAGTTCTTTATGAATTCTAGAGAGCAGACCTTTGTCTGAGTACTTATTTGTCATGATTATTTCCAAATTTGTTGGTTGTCTTTTCACTTTGTTGGTAATTTCTTTTGATGTGAAAAAGCTTCTCAAGTAGAGGAGGTCCCAGTTATTAATTCTTTCAAGTGTTTCCCGTGTTATTTAAGTTTTGTTCATGAACTCTTTGCCTACCCCTAGTCTTCAAGAGTTCTTCCTACCTTCTCTTCCAGGAGATTTGTGTCTCTGTTTTAATGTTTAGATCTTTAATCCATTTTGACTTTAGTTTAGTGCATGGTGATAGAC
>NW_004524582.1:10220550-10238025 GCF_000260255.1 Octodon degus | reverse complement strand
GATCTAAGAGTAAAAGATTTCAGTTTTTCCCCATTTAGGATTATGTTAGCCATTGGGTTTTCATAAATGGCTTTTACAAGTTTGAAGTAGAGGTCATCTATTCCAATTTTCTGTAGGACTTTCAACATGAATGAGTGTTGGTCTTTATCAAAAGCCTTTTCTGCATCAGTGCAGATCATCATGTGGTTTTTAGCTTTTGCTCCATTGATATACTGTATTACATTTATAGATTTTTGAATATTGAACTATCCCTGGGATTAATCCTACCCGGTCATGGTGTATGATCTTCTTCATGATTTGCTGTATTATATTTGCTAGGATTTTATTAAGGATTTTTGCATCTATGTTAATGAGGGAGATTTGCATGTAGTTCTCTTTCTTAGTTACATCTTTCCTTGGTTTTGATATCAGTATAATACTTGCCTCCAGGAATTATTTTGGAAGAATTGCTTCCTTTTCAATTTCATTGAAGAGTTTGAGGAGTATAGGGACTACATCTTCTGTAAATGTCTTGTAGAATTCAGCTGTGAATACATCCGGACCTGGACTTTTCTTTGTCAGTATGTTTTTTTACTACATCTCGTATTTCATTGGCTGTGATTGGGTTATTGAGAGTGTATATATCTTGTCAATTCAGTTGTGGTAATTTGTACCTTTCTAGGAATCTGTCCATTTCTTCTGTGTCTTCTATTCTGTGAGAGTAAAGCTTCTGAAAGTAGCTATTGATAATCTTCTGAATTTCCACTAGGTCTGTGGTAATTAAACCCTTTTCATTCCTTATTGCTTGTATTTGAATTTTTTCTTTCCTCTTTTTGATGAGGTTAGCTAGGATCCTATCGATTTTATTTAATCTTTCAAAGAACCAGATTTTTGTTTCGTTAATTCTTTGAATTGTTTTCTTCACATGAATTGAATTAATTTCTGTTCTAATCTTTATGATTTCTTCCCAGCTTTGGGCTCTGGGTTTGTTTTGCTCTTCCTTTTCTAGTTGTTGAAGGTGCAGCATTAGGGTATTTATTTGTTCTCGTTCTGTTTTCCTAATTTGTGATTTCACAGGTATGAATTTTCCTCTGAGAACTGCTTTTATTGTATGTCATAAATTCTGAGAAGTTGTGCTTGAATTTTCATTGAAGGATAGTTACTGTTGAATTTCTTGTTTGATTTCATCTGTGACCCATTGGTTGCTGAGTAGGGTGTCATTTAATTTCCACGTATTGAAAGTTTTTTTCTGGTTTCTTTTGTCATTTATTTCCAGTTTCATTGCACTGTGGTCAGATAATGTGCATGGGATAATTTCTTTTTTCTTGCATATACTTAAGCATGACCTATGGACCAGTATGTGGTCTATTTTAGAAAATGACCCATGTGCAGCTGAGAAAAATGTGTATTCAGCTGTGTTGGTGTGGAACATTCTCTATATGTGCACCAAGTCCGTTTATTTCAAGCTCTGGTTCAGTTCTGTTATTTCTTTGCCAAGTTTTTGTCTGGTTGACCTATCTTTTGGGGTTAAGGGGGTGTTAAGGTCTCCTGTTGAGATTGTGGTATTTAATATTAGATTTTTTTATGTCCATTAAGATGTGATTCCTATAGTTGGGTGCTTCCATGTTTGGTGCATACATATTTATGAGTATTACCTCTTCCTCCTGAATTTTTCCACTAGCCAGTATATAGCAGCCTTCTTTGTTTCACTTGATCATTTTTGGTTTAAAGTTGAGACTATCTGAGCCTAGAATTACTATCCCTGCCTTTATCTGAGGTGTTTGGGTGTTTAATATTGTGTTCCATCCTTTGACTTTCAGCCAATGAATGTCTTTATGAATTAAATGTGTTTCTTGTGTATAGCATATTGTTGGATTTTGTTTCCTAATCTACTGTGCCAGTCTATTTCTCTTAATTATTGAATTGAGTCCATTTACATTAATGGTTAGAATTGAGATATATTGATTTATGATTGACATGTTATTTACCTGTTGTCATTTACTCCTTTTTCTCCTGTGTTTAATTGCTTGGCCTCTTTAGTTGATTGTTTCTGATCTCATTCATGGAGTTCTGATCATTTTGGTCCCTCTCTCGAACATTTTTCAGGAGCCTGTTTAGGGTTGGCTTTGTCATCATGAAATTCTTCAGTTGTTCTTTGTCATGGAAGTATTTCACTTCTCTATCAATCTTGAAAGAGAGTTTTGCAGGGTATAGTAGTCTGGGTTGGAATTTGTTTTCATAGGAATTAGTGTGCTCCATGCTCCACTTGCCTTCATGGTTTGTGAGGAGAAGTCAGTCATGATTCTGATGGGTTTTCTTTGAATGTGATCTGCTTCTTTTCTCTAGTGGCTTTCAGTATATTATTCTTGTGCTGAATTTCTGGGATCTTGACTATTATATGTCTCTGTATTTTTAATTGGGTTGAGGTTACTTGGCATTCTGTGTGCTTTGGTTATCTGAATGTCAGATTGTTTCCTCATATTTGGTTAGTTTTCTGCTATGACTTCTGCCTGTATTTTTTTTTAATGTCTTTTGTATTGACTCCTTCTTTTCATTGATACCTATTAATCTCACATTGTTCATCTTTGTATCATCTTGCAGATGATGGATTATTCTTTCCTGTATCCTAGTTGTTTTTAAGAGATCCTTTCTTATCTTTTCACTAGCTGCACCAATGTTTTCAAGATCTGAAACTCTGCCTTCACTTTCACTTAAACGGTTTTGCAAGCTTGTGATTGAGATTTTAATTTCCTCTATATCTCTTTGACTCTGCTTCATGCAATCAATTTCTTTCCTGTATTGCTCATTCAAGGAATCTGTCATTTTTCTAATCTCCTCTATTTTTTTTTATCAATGTCTTCTTTAGAAGCAGTTATAAATTCTTTTACAGCACTGTGTTTTTCAGATTGGGTTTCCTCCTTGTGTTTCTGTAGTTGATTCTTTACTTCAGATGCTATGAGTTCTGAGAATTCTTTTCTTATTTCAGAAAATTCTGCTCTGCATTCCTGTATAACTTTCTGCTGTTGCTTATTTAATGTTGACGCTATTAATTCATGCATGTGACCTGAGCTAGTAGAAAAGAATTCCGCTCTAAGTTCCTGTATGACTTTTTGCTGTTGCTTATTTACTATGGATGCTATTAATTCATACATTTGAGCTGAGCTAGTGTCCTCTACACTTTTTCTGGGTGGGCATTGTGTTTCCTCCATATGTTTCTGCATTTGATTCTTTACTGCAAATGTTATTAATTCAGGGATTTCTTTTTTCATTTCCTGTCTGAGTTCCTCTATACCTCTCTGCTGTTGTTTCTTTATTTCAGAAGCCGTTGATTCATTGCTTTCAGCTGTGTGATTCCCAATTTGTTCTGTGTTAGTGTCCTCTGCACTTGTTATGGGTGGGCTTGGGTTCTGAGATTGCATTTTGCTCCTTCTTGTTGTCATTTTGTGTAGCACTGCCTTCTGACCTTTGTTGTAGAGTTTTTTTTGCAGTTATAACCTTACACCTTCTAAAGTTCAGGTGCTGATCTACAAAGTTTGCATTTATCCAACTGTTCATGGCTTGGGTCTGACTGCTGTGCTCAGCTCCTTCCTGTTGCTGCCCTTTGCAGTGAACCTGACGTGCTCCTCTGGCAAGATGTTCTGCTCCTGGACTAGCTGGGTGGTTCTGTTCCCTACTCTCTCTGCAGGAATTGAAGTTGCAGGGTTTCACCCCAGACCTGTATGCCAGTGCTGAGCTGAGTCTGGAGGGGACAAGGTAGAGTAAGGGGGAGAGGAAGCTCTCCCACACACTCACCGGGCCTGGGCTAGGTCTGGATATGGGGGTCCCCAGAACATGGCAGAAATTCTCACTGGGCAGGCAGGGTGGGGTGGGATGCTATGGGGTGGTGGTTTGGGGGGTCCCCAAAGGGGTGGAAGAGGATCTCACCCATGCTACACCTGGGCTGGGACCAGCAGGTCCCCCTGCACTGGGTAACTGGAAGCTCTCCCACACACTCACCAGGCCTGGGCTAGGACTGGATCTGGGGGTTCCTAGAAGGCAGAAGAAATTCTCACTCAGCAGGCAGGGTGGGGGTGGTGGTGCTGCAGAATGGTGGTGGGGTCCCAAGGGGGTGGAAGAGGGTCTCACCCACGCTGCACTTGGGCTTGGACCTGCATGTCCCGCTGGCGCATGGTAGCCAGAAACTCTCTCCCATACACTCACCGGGCTTGGGCTAGGACTGGATCTTGGGGTCCCTAGAATGCGGCAGAAATTCTGCTGAGTGCTTTTAGCAATATGGTATTTGCACTGAGACTGAGGGGAAAAAGCAGAGCAGAAAATCATTAAAAATTTAAATTTTGGCCCAAAGGGAACTACATATAAAATTTGGGGAAAAAAATGTACAATTGCTTAAGAAATTAGCATTATTACATAAAACCAAACACTTTGCCTATGGCCAAGAAGATGCCTTGATGATAACTCTGAAATCAGAAAGACTTCATCCATGTTAAACTGACAATGTAAAAGTATAAACATTAAACTCTCTTAGCTGTTTTGGGACTTTCTGACTCAGGAATGTCCTTCAAGAGAACTGGTTCCTTAAGATTCATTATTCTGTGCTTAACATTCAGACACAGAGGTTAGGGCAGCCATGGTTCAAGGCCTGGCTATTGCTTAAGTTGGTGACAGAGATCTTGGCATTATCCACATGGTCAGATTGGAATAGTTCATAATATCGCTGTTATTATGGATTTTTTTCTGTATTTTAGGGAAGGATCTACAGGGTGTTCAGTGTCTCACTACTGGTTCAGACTCATAGTGATTCTTTTGTTTACAGCTTCCCAAGTGCTGGGATTACAGGTGCGTGCCACCACACCCAGTCTCAATTGCCTTCTCAGTGTGCCCTGGGGGTGGGGCTGGCCCAGGGCTTGAATCCCCAGCCCGTGCACCTGCATACAGGCACTTTAATTCACTAAGCTGTTTGGCTGGCCCTATTATGGATATTTTTTGTCATTTGCCATCTCATACACTTTTAAGATCCTTTATGTCCATAGACTCAGTACATTCATGCAATTTTTAGTAGGTGCCAACTAAGTGACAGTTCCATGATAGCTACTTGTGAAGCAAAAAGAAAGATGTCATATCATCCTCAAATAAGTCTAACACATCTGCATTTTACACATGGTTCCATTTCTAAAGCAATTTATATCTTGTCTTTTTCTATAAAAATTCTGCAATTTCATGTATTCTTTAAAGTTATATGATGCTTCATTGTTTAAGAATGGGGTCATTACAGACATTCTGAATTTGTCAGTTATTCTCAAGGAATTTTAGTGTCAATGTTGAGTTCAGTGTTAATGTTTTATTTATTTAATCTATTTATTTACATATTTTTGAGTCTAGGTCTCACTATGTAATCCAGGCTGGCCTTGAACTCATTATGTTGCCTATGTTGGCAACTTGAATTCACAGCAATTGTTCTGCCTCAGCCTCCCAAGTGCTGGGGTACAGGCACATGTCACTACATCTGGCTAGTACAGTGTGAATTTTATATACTTCTGTAATGAAATAAGTCATATAAAATTGCTAGCATAGTTTGTGCCACATGGTAGTTGCTCCACAAAAGAGAATCATTGTAATTGCTATTATCTAAAGTTGGTGAACTTCTATGAATGTTTCTGGCTTGTCCAGTTATCTAGTCTCAGTGGTAAGTAGTTACTTTTGAGGTTGTGGCACATGGCTAGCCATGGACAACACGTGAACAAATGCATGTGTCTTGGTCCCAATAACACTTCGCACATGATCACTAATAGGTGAATGCCTGGAATTGGGCCTTGGAGCACAGTTTTATTACACTCAGTCTAGCCCAACTTTTCAAATTGGTAAGAAGAATATTAGAAGAAAAGTGAATTACCCTGCTTTCCATATATACTCTTTTGTTCAAAGCAATGCATGTGCACCATCTTTTCTATCCAATGAGATACTAATGGTAAATTCATATAGAGTAGGCTTAAACTTTCCAATTCTTATTGTTAAGGGTTGAGTTTAAAGTCAATAATAATATCAGTAAATTGTATTTGCCTCTCATATTAAAATAGAATTTTACTTTAAAAGTCAAAAGACTAAAAAAATCTAGATTGTGCCATGAGAAATGAATAAATGTGGTTTGTATTGACCCCTGTCTTTAAGGTAAGAAAGTTCATGATATTCTAGCTCTTTCAGGCTGAATATTGCTGTTTCATTTTATATTCTTTTTCAAATATTACATGATTTTTTCTCTTTTAATACTTTGCACCTTTCTGTTTTGGCTGTAAACCATGGTGCTAAAAATTTAAAAAAGTTATTTATAGAATTATAGTAAGTCATATATAGTTAAATAATTTTAGACATCCTCTCAATGTGTGCTCTAGTGGTACATCTGTGACAGGATAGTCATATCATCTGCCAATGAGACTCTAAAGTTTAAATTTATGCTGTATGCATGAGTAATGTATTAGGATTATATTAAAAATATCACACCCACACCCTAAGGTTAGGGATGACTCAACTTCATTAATCCTCACTTTTACACAACTTATTCTAATTACTAACTGCATTTAAGAAATACTCATTTAAGAAATACTCATTACCGCAAAGTTGGTGAATGTTGCTTATTTGTTATTTTATGGTACTAGAGATTGACCCTCAGGCCTTTATGCTGAGGTGTAGCTACACCCCTTACCTACCTTTTTTGAGGTAGGGTCTAGGTAAATGGGTAAATTGCCTAATCTCAGCTTGAAGCTTAGTCTTTTCTGCTTCAGTCTTTCAGAGTGCTTTGATTGTAAGAGTACACAGCAATGCCTGATTTACTTTCTCATGTTAGGGAACGATACTTCTTTCCCTCCTAATAAGAGCAGCATATATGTGGTAGGCTTATACTATGTTGCCTTTGCCATAGTTTCCAGTTCAAAGAACATCCAATAAACTTCATTTATAAGAGGAGTACAGAAGAGCAATTCATATACCTCTACTGTGTTACATTGTGATATGAGCTAATTATTAGAGACACATTAAGCATACTAGTATTACAAGAATTAAATTTACCACTTTCTATATAATCTTAGACACCCTCTCACTAGGTACTCTAGTGTTACATCCATGACAGGATAGTTATATCCTCTGCCAATGAGACTTTAAAGTTAAAATTCATGCTGTATGCATGAGTAATGTATTAAAATTATATTAAAGAATCAAATGAGAAGTTTTCGTATTACGGTTCTTTCTCAAAAATCACTGGTAGGGCTAGACTGTAAAGAACAAGTACTGAAGCTCAGAGCTAAAAGTGTAAGATTTACAAATCAGTCAAATTCCACATTCCACAGGCATGAAGAGAAACAGCTGTAGCAGAACTAGTGTATAGATGCAAAGTTACTTAAAAGCCCATTTAATTACAGAGAGCACACAGTGCCTTTTCCTCATAATAGTATTGTTCCAGCTCTTCAGGGTGATATATGGCACATAAACTCCCATGGCTTTCAATGTCCCATTCTGTGACTCCTCTGTAGACTGTAGAGAGAGCTGATGTGAATTTAAGCCTATGTGCCAACAGTTAATATTTGACTTCCATTCATTTTTTCCTTTCAGATGCAGTGCAAGGATTTATTCCCATTTTTGCTTTGGAGCCAATTGAGCTCTAAATTCTTTGGGATGTTTTCAAAGTGCTCCAGTGTAACTTTTTTTCACTCCCATCATCAGCCACTTTGGTGTGTAGAGATGTGTGTAAGCCTCAAAAGGACAATCCAAGGATTCTCTTTTATATCTTTGTGCATCCGTGTACTGTGAGGGAAGTGAATATCCAGAACACAGAACCCAGAGCTTTTGGGTGTTCAAAGACTAGATCCTTCTCTTTGGTGCTTTGTGCTGAACATGGTTTTTTTTTATTACCCACATTTTACAGAAGTAGAACCTTGATGTGCTGAGAGTAAAGTCAGCTTTTCAGATGTCATGTAAGAGAGGGAGTATAATTGGCCATGGATTAAAGCTTGAAGTCCCCTGTACTGGGGATGGTGAGGTGCGTCACTGCCCAGAGTGGTGCCTGGGTAGAACAGCCTATGCAGGCTTTCTAAGGAGCTTCTCCATCTTCTGTGGAAAGGGGACAATGCAGGGAAGGGCACTGCCACGTAGGGGATGGATGAGGCATGAGACCAAAAGCTGAGATGTTTTGTGTAATGAGAGAGTTTCATGCAATCAGGAGCCTTTCTGTTAGGGTAAGTATGTGACAGTCAACTTCACTGTGGCTGAATGGTCTCCGGAGGGGCAGCCCAAGATAGTTTACTAGTGATAATTTAGCTATATATTATTATGACATACATAAAAATTAAAATATCTGATGGCTTGGAATCCGTTAAAGATGACCCATAAAAAATAGATCTACGTTGTGTTGAAGAGGGCAGTGTATCAATGTTCTGCTTTGCTAGTGTAGTTTTTTCTGAGCAGTTCTGTATATCCATCCACTGTTGTTTCCTTTAAGCTTAAGGAATTCTCTTTATTATTACTTTTAGCTCAGATGTTTAGGTAACCATTTCTATGGGCTGCTCAAATATTTTATTTTTTCATGTATTTAATTAGATTGTTTAATTAGGTTCTTAGTAAGAAATTTAGAACATTAATTTATGAGGATAAATTCCATTTGTCAGACCAAAAACAGATCGCATGTAGCCCCAGAGCTGAGGAACAGCTTTGATTTTTTCTAAAATCTATAAGTCCACTGCTTTCTGATCTATCTTTCACTTCTCTGAAATCTGCTGTCTCTCTTTCTCAGTGTCGAAGATCTCGCCCTCCTGGTGTCTGGGTTTCCACAGCTTCTTCTTCTTGAAGTAAGCATCAGTGAAGTATTTGGGGATTTTTACTTGGCTGATATCAATTTTCTAGAGGTCACAATGACAAATTTCTAGTGTGTTCTTTGTAGAGGAACACGATTAAGGCTGAGAGGCACAGTCACAAGTAGCAAGCCACTGGCCTACTGCCTCAGGAAGACCACGCTCTTGCCTCTGTGATACCCAGTGAGGATGATCAAGATGGTGCCAGGAGTGATGCTAACTCGAAGTTTCCTCACATGCTGACTGAAGTGTTTCTTGCCATGGCTCAAAAGCTTTCAGGGGACATCTTCAGTAGAGTAGTATCTAGGCATTTTCCGAAGCTTAACCACCTGGGTACCTCCATTCTTGTCCCCACCGACTGGATTTTTTCATCATAGCAAGAACTTTCTCCTTCTTTTTCTTCTCAATGTTTGATTTAGCAGCTGTGTATTTCCTTTTATAAAAAGCCTTTCTGTAATACATAGCAGATCAGGAGTATCTATCAAATCCTCTAACCAGGACAGGATTTCAGCTACCATGGGGCTGCCCCTTCTTGGACTTGTTTGCCTTCACCATACCCTTTTCACCGGTACCACTGGCAGAAGGTTTCTTGACTTCAAATTTCTTCTCTGTAGTGTCTAGCTTCTCAGTATTTTTCACCCTCCATCTTGAAAGATGGGAATGAGTCAAAATATTTTATATCACCATAAAATTTCAGGGGCTATTTTTATATATTGTAAAATTCTAATATGAAATTATTTTCTCTCAAAACACTTTTATAGTGCTAAGAAATGTCAACTTATCTTACTGTTGAGGATGTTATATCACTTTGTATAATCTTTGCTCATTTAAGATTTTAAAAATTCTTTTGTTTTCAACAAAATGTTATTTATAAAAGTAAATATTTTCATTTTACTTATTTATCACACTCAGTCTTATATTATTGATGTCTTATATCATTGACACAGTGTCTTTCATTACTTTAGGAGAATTCTCAGGCATTAACCATGAAATAATGTTTCTAGTACATCTTTTTTTTTCTTCTTCTGAGAATTACATTTCACCTATGTTATAACTTTCTCACATATTTTAAAATTATTGTCCTACACCTTCTGTGGAAGGCTTATTATTGTAAGAAGATAATCTCAAGCTTGAGGATTTCACTTGAGTGAGGTAAGTGGAGTCCTCACTCCACCCACTGGTAAGCAATTTAATCCTTCAGGAGTTTTCACCTTTATTCCGGTTGTGACCCCAAATCCAGTAAAGATAAAAATCTGGGACTATTTGTCAAAAGTAATCTAATTATATGGATTGTGGAAGAGTGTGATGGAAATTGCTGATCAATTCAGGAAGAGTATCTTTGGAATAATTGTTGTTGTAAAATATAGAACAGAATAAATGAGACTAGAGATCAGAGAAATAATGCAAAAGTTCTTAGAATGAAGGATGTGTGTTTTTATATTGGAAGATTTTGTACCTATTGTCAAAATGAATAATAAAGAAAAGAACTACATCCCAGCAAGTCAGTGAAATTGAAGAAGCTCAATATTGAAGGTACAAGTTCCCCCCCAAAAAATCATATGTGAAAGATTGGAAATAACAGTGAGTGTCTTGGTTACTTTTCTCATCACTGACACAAAATAACTGACACACAAAGGTAGAGGAGGAGAGGTTTATTTTAGATAACAGTTGTAGAGCTTTCTGTCAATCACTTGCTGGCTCCAAGGCAGAGTGGCATGGCAGGAGGCATTGCAGAGGAAAAACAGTCCATGGCAGACAGAGCAGACAGGAAGCAGCAGCAACAAGCTCACTTTCTTTCTCTCCTTTTATATTCCATCCAGGCTGTAACCCTATTGCTTAGTACCACCCACACTCAGGCTTGGGCTTCCCCTATTCACACCTAGAGCTCTACAAACCAAATGAGTGGGCACACTTTAATCCCAGCATCACACATCCATAACGCAGCCACCTCCCTATGAGTGCATGAGGCTTTGCAGGGACACCAAGATACAAGTTCTAACAGGGAGACTGGTCTTCTCATGAGAAACACTGCAAAATCAAAGGCAGAAGAAAAATGTGGTTCAGATAAATCAGTGAAGGCTTTTGCTTCCAGATTCTTTGGTGAATGCCAGGAAATATTTTCAGATAGAAATAGAAGGAAATTGACAGAAGAGTCAGGCATCCCAATACTTGGAGTATATACAACTTGGGGTAATACAACAGGATACTGAAAAAGTTCACAGTTTTCTCATTTCTAGGAAATCAGTAGAATGGTTCTTTTTTGTTTTATTTTATTTGTTTATTTTAGATCAGATTTTATTGGTACATTTTAAACGTACATAATGATCAGGTTCATATCAGAGAATTTGTACCTATACATGATATAACTGATTTCCTTTTCGCCATTGCCTTACCCACCCTTAAACTACTTTCATCCCCATTTACAAAGCTTGCATTCTTCTGTTTTGATGTTTTCCTTCTTATATTTTATTTTCCCCATTTATGTATTTGGTCTCTGGTACTGAAAAAAGAAGTACACGATTGGTTCTCCATGATAGATAGAGCCAAACACAGACACCCTAGTAACAATTCTTATTAGTTGACAAAAAGTTATTTGGTGTTACTAGCTAAGAAAAAGAGCATCATCCTTTTTTTCCCCTGAAAAACTAACATTAAAAGATCCAATTTCTGCTTAATGCAACTGGTGTATTTCTAAATCTACAGCTGGATTTGCATAAAGAATTTGCTCATTTGTACAAATTAATTTTTACATATCTCAGAGCTGTATAATTCCCAATACAATTTCTACCTATGGTAAAATAAACTTAATCATAAATAAATTTGCTCACCCATCACCCTCAAGTCTCTTGGGTCATTGCAAGGTAGTATAAATGCATTGTAGAATTCCATGATGGGTACAAAGGCATGAGGCAATTTCCCAAATTTCTCCATGAGTCTTGTTAATGAGATGGTAGACCAGCTGTAAGATTAATCTGACCATCCATGGGGCTAGACAGTTTTCTGGAACTCTGTGTTGTAGAATCAAAACAGCAGTGAATTTCACAGTGTTTCTAGGAATTGAGAGGCCAACAAATCCTCAGGCCCACTGTATAGCTAATGTAGCTTTTAATAACATAAGCCGAAGATGCTTGCAGCCTGAGTCATTCAACTTACACTCTCCTCCTCAGAAAATACACATCTGAAAGGGTAAGTATGATAGCCATGTACTATTTAAAATTTTATATAGGACAAAAGCACAAAATAGTATGAGGAAAATATAAAGTTAGCATAATAAATAAAAATACAAAGTTACGGTTATGTTAACTTTATATTTTATTATGCTATGTTATAATTTTCTCCTATGTACAATCTGAAATTTGGCTTTTTTGTCTTTTAGTAATTAATACTGAGTCTTTGTTTTATAATCATAATACTGTTCTTCTAGAAGATAAAATTGTACTTCTGTAACTTTTCACCTTGACAAATAATCTTCATGTACATTTCATTAAATAATGTTAAGAGTTCAATTTCTCATTCATTATTTTATACATGAATAATAGGGTCATAATCATGCCATATCCAAAATTTTCATAATTTAAGATAAAAATCATTTAAAAAAATTATATTGGTATGTGGTGTCTTCTGTGGAAATTTCTAAAGAATGACCTTATTTTTCATACACTATTTAAATTTACAGTCATAATGAAAACAAGAATAGATATTAATTTATTTTAAAGAATAAAAAATAGTAAAAGAAAGCATTAGAAACATTGCAAAGTTTCATTAAACAGAGTAATAGAATTTGACTATGGTTGCTATGTTCCACGATGGTATCTTCAAATTAGTTGTTTAGGTCACCAGGCATAAACCTGCAAAATTGGTTAAAGAACCAAAACAAAACCAAAACACAACAACAACAGAAGTTACAAGAACTTAAAAAGAATAAAAAGAAAAAAAGCATTGTCTGTTCCGTTGCAAATACTATATTGGATTAACTTAGATATTCAATAAATATAAATAGCTTTGTAAATATCCCGAACTTAATAGCCATATTCCCCAAATTTTCCCTCATGTTCATGGCATGTCACAACCTACCTTCAGCCCAAAGTAATCATTGATAGCTGTTTGTCACTAAGACTTGTTTTAGAACTTCATATTGCCTTATGGCATGTTCTGCATTTTATTTGTTTTCATTCCCTTAGCAGAATGTTTTTAATGTTTGTTATTGCTTTGTATCTGCACATAACACTTCTATGGACACTTTTGTATAAGTCTATGTAGACATTGATTTTCATTTCCCTTTGGGAGGTACCTAAGAGTGTAATGTTACATAAATACAAGCTGAAATTTATAAGGAACTGATGGCTTTACAAATTATTGTCTCAGTTTCTAGGTTTTCCAACAATATATGAGAGCTCTGATTGTTTCCGGTACTCATGAGTACTTCTTTTTCTTTTTTTTCCCGTAATTTTATTCATGAGTGCTTGATATGGCCTTGCACTTTTTTTTTGTAGGACAGCTTCAATAATTAACACATTGCATACATTTTTCCTAGGGTTAATTGCTGTACAAGATGTGGACATGATATCCTATTTACAAACACTATTAGAACAAATCCCTCTATTCATTAAGAGAATGTAACTATATATCTGTCCTAACCATTTTGAATACACAGATACAAAATGGACATCCATCTGTATCTCCTTTTTTTGTTAAGTTCTGTTATGTGAATATTATAGGTGTGTTAGCTCAGCAAAATATTCTAAAAGAGTCCAGTAGTCCATAATAGTATTGGGTCTTCCGTTTGACTGGCAATGTCAGAAATTGTTGACCTGAGTCCCCTACAGCTCAACATAAAACCATGGCTTTACTTCTTTATACTTCGTTTTTATACATTTGTGCTGGATGGTTAAGACCAAGGTAAAGCAGGACCTATGCAACAAGAGTTGTAGCTTTTGGGTCTGATAAGGTCAGTGAAATCACCTCAGGATTTATCCTGAGATCCTGTACCTCAGATTGTAGAACCTTTGTCAGTGTCAACCATGTGGATGAGTCACGGCCATTGCTTGGCCAATGTGCTCTCAGTGATAGCCTGAGAGAATGTTTTCTCTCCATGTGACTCTCCTTAGGCATACTGCACAACATGGATCACTTTCCTCTTTGGCCTCATAATCTCCTTGAACAGAAAATTTGGGACACTACGAAGTTACATAACGTTACAGTACAAGTTCTCATATGTCCTGAGTCTTAATTGACCTTGGAAGGCTAGGGCCAAAATGTTGGCTTTCCTTGCGGCCCTCCTTTTTCTCTAATTTTGGTCTGCAAAATTAGGTTGTTAACCCTCCAGCAGACAAGCTTATTGTTATTACCATACAACCTAGGCTGTTAAGCTTAACCTCACTATCTGTCTGAGTATCAAACATCTTAGGTATAACATGGAACGGATATTTTTCATCAAGTATTGATATGTTGAACTTTAAGTCCCTACAGAATATGATGAAAAAACATTTAAAAATTAGAATATATTTTAAAAAAATAGGCATAAAGAATTATATAATTCTTATGTTTACACATAAGTCCAGAAATCTAACCATATACAACCTTGAAGCAGGATAGTCCCAAAACATTCCTTTTCCGGTCTCTTGCCTTCATTCACCACCCCTTTCTTTTTGAACAGTCATCTACCTGAGAGACAGCACAGCAGTAACTGGCATGTCATGACAAGCAGCCCGTATTCAGAAGACCAGAATGACAGGCACTTCAAGCATGAAACTACTATTACAAATTACTGTCTTCAGTGCAGTTGCTTAGTTCACAGGTATCAGTATATATAGTTAGTCAGGGTGAAAATCTTTCCAATTAACGGCTAGATTCAAAGGTCTTCTGGAGATTCTCAGGATCATTGCCTTACCCATCTTGTACATATTACTGTATGGCTTGTCACTGTCATGTTTCCTAACTCTTCTCCTTTCTCTCTCTTAATTAGTTAGTCCTTGAGTTCCTGCTTTCCTTTTACTTGTATTACACCTTTCTATTTGTATTTCTTCTTTTGGGTTCTTATACTAGGGAAACTATACAATATTTACACATGTGTGTCTGGTTTATTTCACTTATGAGTATATTTTCAAGTGTCATCCACTTCAATATAAAGGCTTTGAGTTTATTATTTTTTAGACCATAGTGTAAAAATACCACATCTTTTTCACCCATTCTTCAGATGATGGGCATCTTGGTTGTTTCCTTCCAGTCCACCTTTTCTAAAGAGTCTCCACACTGATTTCCGTAATGGTTGCACCAGTCTACATTCCCACCAGCAGTAGAGAAGGGTTCCTTTTTCCCCACAGCCTCTCCAACATTTCTTGTTGGTTGATTTCTTTATGATAGCGATTCTTTCTGGGGTAAAATGATATCTCAATGTGGTTTTAATTTGCATTTCATGGATGGCTAGTGATGTGGAGCATTTTTTCATATATTCATTTGCTTCTTTAATTTCACCTCTGAGAAGTGTGTGTTCATCTCAGGTGCCCATTTCTGGATTGGGTCTTTAAATTTTGGAGCCCTAGTGTTTTTTAGTTCTTTATAAATTCTAGAGAGCAGACCTTTGTCTGAGTACTTATTTGCCATGATTTTTTTCCAAATTTGTGGGTTTTCTTTTCACTTTATTGGTAATTTCTTTTGACGTGCAAAAACTTCTCAAAAAGAGGAGGTCCCAGTTGTTAATTCTTTCAACTTTTTCCCGTACAATTTGATTTTTGTTCATGAACTCTTTTCCTACCCGTATGTCTTCAAGAGTTCCTCCTACTTTCTCTTCCAGAGATTTAGTTCCTCTGTTTTAATATTTAGATCTTTAATCCATTTTGACTTTAGCTTAGTGCATTGGCCTTGCACTTTTTTTCTCTGAGCCATTATTGTGGGTATCTAGTAGTATTTCTAAGTTTAAGTTTGAATTTCTCCTATTACTAATGAGAGTGAGCATTGCTTTATGTGTTTGCCAGTCATTTTCTGCGTTTTGTGAAGTACTTGTTTAAATCTATTGATCCATCTGTGTATATGTGTGGGAACACTTCTTGTTGAGTAATTAGAATTCTTTGATTATGCTAATTGAAGTTCTTTTTCTTTCATTTCTTTGTTTGGTACCCAGAGATTTGAAGTTCTATTTGACATAGTAGGTTGCAAATATTTTATCATATCCATGACTTTATTTACTTTTTCTTCATAGTGTCTTTTAAAGAGCAGAAGTTTTTAATTTTGATGAAGTCTAATTTACAATTTCTGTTATTATCTTTCCTTTTTTCATATCAAGGAAATTTCATCTAACAACATCAAATATATTTCATGTTTTATTTCCTTATACAAATTAGATTTAGCTTTCTATTTGGGTTTATAATCAATTTTTCTCTTTTTAGAAGATATTACTCTTACATAACTTTATTTGTGGAAAAGGTTATCATTCATCTTTGAGGGCCACAAATTATTTTTTTTAATTTTATTTTTGAGAAACAAATAGCAATGAGACAGTTTCAAAACTGATTAATAGGACAGTTTCAATAATTAATGCAGTGTACATTGTTATCTTCTTAGTAGTTACTTATAGTACAAGATGCAGACAGGATATCCTGTCCAAACACTAGTAGTACAAATCTTTCTTCTCATTGAATTAAACGAAAGTAGCTGTATACCACAAATTGTAAGCTGAGTCTAGAGGCCATCTGAGGCTGTCCTTATCCTGCCTTTGGGACAGACTAGAACACAGAAATCCCCTGCTTTTTCTGTCATAGCTCAAAGCCCTGGAGCTAATGATACTGTGGTGCTTGCAGGGCAAGCTAAGACCTGCTGAAGATGAGGAGGCCCCAGGGGAAGCTGCAGTGGCCTCATTGCACCCTGTCTTGTCCTTGCATAAATGCTTTTTTCTTACTAGGCTGCTTTAGTAGCCAATACTGTTCCTGGAAACACACACTGCCCTTCACCCACTGTGCTTGACACAGATGTCAGTAGCAAATATCAAGATTTTGCCCCCCTACCACCACAGTAAACAATTGGTCATCCCAGATCCTGGCTACCCTGTCCCTTTGTCCCTTGTTCTTTCTCTCTCCCTGTGCCCTAACACCTGACAGGAGGTTGGCACCCATTGCAGGGATCTCTAATAATTCACCATTGTGTTATATTGTTATTTTATTGTTTTGGTGAAAATCATTTGTGGGCATTCCTTTTAGTATTCATTCCACTGATCACTGTGGAACTTTACATTAACAACATATAAAAATTACTATGGCTTAATTATTAGTATTTAAATTAAGTAGCGTATAGTCCATTTTTTCATTGATTTTAAGACTTCTCTTGCTTATTTATTTTTAACCATTAATTTTAGGTTGACAACATTATATTTCATTAAATAGCACACTGTAATTTTGTTTAATGTTTAGCACATCAACTTAGTATTGTCATAAATATTGGAGTTCTTAATACATGAACATGTTATATATTTTCGTTTATTTGTATCTTTTCTAATTTCTCTCAATAATTCTTTGTAATATTCACTATATAAACCTCTTTATTTAATTAAATTTACTTATAAGTATTTTTAATTTATTAAGTTGGTTCTTATATATTGACCTCAAACTGAACCCAACATTCACTTTTCTTCTAAACATTGCTTTTTCTATTAAGGCTTTCTAGTTATAGT
>NW_004524582.1:10212695-10219560 GCF_000260255.1 Octodon degus | reverse complement strand
AAAAATTCTTTAAGGAATGTCAATTTGTTCTATAAGTAGGTAAATTATACCTAGTAACTTCTTTTATTGTATTTTTACTTTTTATTTTTTATTTTGGAATTAGTGGAGGGTCTACAGGGTCACACTGCACAGATTGGACTCTTAGTGACCCTTTGTTTTAACCTTCCCAAGTACTGGGGTTGCAGATGCACACCCAGTCTCATTTGCCACCTCAGTGCACCCCGGAGATGGAACCAGCACCTAACACCAGGGATCAAACCCAGACCCCAGCGTCTGCCTAAGCAGGTGCTTTAATCCACTGGGCTCTTTGGCCAGCCCTTTTCTTTTAAAGCTGAGAAAAATGACAACTTCTGTCTAGAGTCTTTACATGCCTGTTCTTTACAAAATGGGAAAATATCTGTACTTCATGTTTATTGCAGTTTCATTTATAATAGCCAAAACATTCAATCAATCTAAATGTCTATCAACATACGATCTGATAAGGAAAAATATATATAGATCCCACAATGTAGAAAGATTCCAAAATAGTAAAAATAGTCAATGCAGAGTAGATCAATGGTGGCCAAAAACACAGGAAGTTGTGAGTTAAAGGGTCAAATGTCTCAGCTTCAGCTGTGGCAGTCCCCAAGATCTATAGGTCAGTGCCTATATTTTACATTATCTACTCAGGAGGATGAAGAAGGAGGATTGGAAAATTGAGAAGAGTTTGAGCTAGATTAAAATTAGATTTAAAATGGGCTAAAGATGTAGATCAGAGGTAGAGTACTTGCTTAGCATGCACAGGGCCTTAGGTCCTATTCCTATGCTGAAAAATAAAAGATGAATACAAAACCCAAAACAGGCAAACAAGCCCACCGATATTGTAGCATACTCTTCAAGTTTGTTAAGTAGATAGATCTTATGTGAAGTGTTGTTATATTATATATACACCTATAAGAATAATAAGTGAAGGAGTTGAAAGAAAATTTTTAGACTAAGTGGATAGGTCCATGCATAGACTGTATAGTTGGTTTCTTGGTGTGTTCTTGTGTCTAACACTCCCTGCTGTACATATTGAATGTGCACAGCTTTATGCATGTCAGTCTTCTCTCATTAACGTGGTTTAAAAGGGATGGGATGATAACAAAGTGCCTCAGAGTTAATGCCAAACAATTCTTGTTCGAAATTCTATATAAGAAGTTCTGATATGTTACATTAGATGACAGACATAAATCATACTCGGTTTAAGGGAATAAATACCATCAATCTATATTTTAAATTCATTGAGTAATTTAGAGCTCAGACTTCAGGTTGGGAGGAAAATGAAGTTAACATAAGAAATGGCAGTGTGGGTCATACTGTTAAGGAGAAATGGGTTAAATAGCATTTTATCTCTTTCTGCTTCCTATAGCAGAGCAGATTCTGATTTAGGAGATATTGATAATATGTTAAGTCTGTGAATTTGAATATTTTTACTATTATTTAAAAACTCTCCTTCTAATGATATTCATGATAGATGACATCATATTCCAGATGTGAGCTACATGGGTAGATACTAATATAGGCGAAGGAAGTGCTAAAAGTGCACTACATTTTTCTTAATCAGGACAGAAAGGGTTGTTGAAATGAAAATGACTTGGTGATCAAGAATTTTGACGACACAAACATGAGTTGCAGCAGTCCTCCGTGCCTGTTAGCTGAGCATCCTTGGGTACTGGATCCTGCAGAACTTGGGCACAGTAGTAGCTCTGGGTGATGGTTTTCGGAATGTTTCTGTGAGTCATCTCTGGTACAATTGCCTGCAATCCTCAGTTCTCTGAGGGAAGAGTTCCATCACCAACCTTATAGGTAAATAAACTGAGATGCACAAATATTAAATAAATTTCACATGGGTGTGGGAATACTACCATTGGATGAGGAATTGAAAAGGAGATTTTTATTTGTGTTTCTCAGGTAAGAGAAACCAGGTCATAGTTAAGTTTCCATGTCTGACTTACTTCACTTAACATTATGACAGTTAATGCTTAAATTTCTTTTAAATAAAAAAATATTTTTGACCAATTTTGCATGCTTATATCTGGTAATCTGAACAACTAATTTGAAGACAACAATATGCATTAGAATAACCACTGCTGAACTTCTATCATCTTATTTAATGAAATTCTGTGTCATTTCTAATTTTTAATAGTATTTTTCTTTTATATAAAAATCTAAAAAATGAAAATTTAGAAATATTTCAACTTAGATCCGTTTATCTATGAATGTTTCAATATTATCTTTCTCATACTATGTGATTATGAAATTTTGTTTTGTTTTTTCATAAAAATTAAAAAACCGGGGCACAAAGTATTATGTTAGGGTTTACAAGGGAATAGACATTACAAGACACATGATTTTATAATATTTGCCCAAAATGTCAAATGTAGCATAGTGCAAGCAATCTGTTCATGCTCTACAGCCTCAAAGAATCCAGCTTAGGGCCTGGATCCCATGGTAATGTCCTCCATGAGGCCAGCTGGAGAACTAGTGCCCATGAGAATGACTCATGCAAGTCTGATAAGGGATCTGCACTGGGAAGGCCCAACAGTCAGTGAAGGCAGCTAGAAAGTCTGTGCCAGAAGGATGAAGGATCTGTGCCAGCAGCTGAGAGATCTGCACTGGAGCCAGGAAGCGATGCCCAAGGTAAGGACCTGAGCTTGGCTGAACAGAATTCCAGCCAGCCTTAGTGACAGCAAGGAACCAAGCTGACAATGAGAACAGCTGAGTTTCTATCAGGAAAACTGGCCTGACAAGCTTCTCCAGGAGAATCACCATCTTTCTCTCCAGTTCTGTTTTTATGCTGTTGACAACAATCTTCCGGTGGGTCTTCCATATCTACCACCACACTGATTCAGGTCAGCTGGGTTTTGTAAGTCGACTATCAGTTAATCTACCACACATAGACATGGATGCTCTTGCTGCTGTTGTTTTATCATTCTTAGCATTTTTATGAAAGAGTTGGGTGAACAGGGGATTGGATATTCTTGGATGGATTTAGCATTTTTACTGAGAGGAGGTGCAGTGATTTGAGATTTCACTGCTCTCCCTACACATGCATGTGTGAGAGAGTTCTGGAGGGGGATTGTCACCTTGTTAGTCCTTAGCTGTCTATTGTTACGGTCCAGGCCAGCAGGCACCACAGTCAAACTGAGCTGCTACTCTCGGAGGCATCCCTGCATCTGGAATGAGGCGAATGTATGCAGACTAATTTTTTTTATATTTAATTGGATATTTCTCAAAGGAAGACTACAAAGAGTTGCTCTAAATTTCAAAAAATAAAAAACAAGGATATAAAATATTTATGAAATTCTCAGTATGTGCCAGTTAGTATGCTGAAGGACTTTTGTCTACTTCCTTGCCCATGCACTAAAAAAATTTTATGTGATAGGTGCTGTCATTATCACTACTGGTTCTAGTCTCTGCTTGTCTGTCTGTCTGTCTGTCTGTCTGTCTGTCTGTCTGTCTGTCTGTCAAGGAATCTAAAGCTTAAAAGCAAGAGAGGAATTGTCCAGATGCCCCTCTGCTATCAAGAGACAAAACTCAGAATTAGGTGTTCCCAACTTCATTTCCTATAGGCTTTATCACTAAAGGTCATTTACTTGTAAAAAATTAAAATAGGCAAACTTCTACTGTGTGTTTGCTATGTGTCAGGTATTATCTTGTTAAGCAGAGTTTATTAGATGTCTAAAAATAATTGTAATAGAGACAATTATAATTAGAGAGTAATAAATACCAGAAGCCTTGGTATAAGTCAAGGTTCAACTAGAAATAACCCAGAAGCACCTGTGTACATTAGAGAATCAGAATGTTTACTGAGTGACGGAATGACTCACTGACACATTCCTTGGTGCGTTCATTGATTCCTTGATGCAGAGATGGATGTATTCAGACATTTATTTTAAGGAATTTGCTTACTTGATTGTGAAGATGTGGGTGGAAAATCTTCAGTCCACAGAGTAGGCCATCAAGAAGGGCTGGGTATGCTTTCACACATGAAGGAGAGTTTTTGTCCACAAATGGGACTCCTTTTTAATTTGGGACTCTCTAGCTCTTCCCTGACAACCTTTCATCCTACCAGCTTATCGGGTTAGGTCAACCAGATCAGGTAGGACCTTAGTTCCTTACTTAATGAATGCTACAGCCATTATCATCTGCCAAATTCCTTCATCGTCAACTACTAAAATAGTACTTGCTTGAATAACTGGGGAGTGCAGCCAAACCACACTGACACATAAAGCTGACCATTAGCACTTAACTGGGAACAAGAAAGAAGGAGAAATGTACCAAGAAAAGTGTCCTGCAAGAATTTGTTCATAAAATGTATCTTCAAAGATTTCCCAACTAATTATCTTGTTATAACTTATTATCATTTTATACAGAACTTAATTGTAGTGGAAGTGGAGTTTAGGAGTTCCATACTGACAAAGGAAGACACACACTCTCAAAAGGACTAGATTGTAAATTCCATGAGAGAACTCTTGCCTGTGGCTGTATCATTCATCACTGCTGAACTGACCCCTTGTAGTATGAACCAAGATGTCATTTTCTTGTGGAAAATTATATGATGTTATAAAAATGGTCATGCAACCCAGAGGCTACAGTGATGGATTAAAGCTGGGCTTTTAAGATAAAAATTTAGGGTGCCAGAGAAGTTTGGTAGCAGTTCAGAGTCTACTAGGTTGTGGCTCCATGTCCATTGTTGGTGCAAAGCCTGACCTCAAGCCCCTCTGAAGGCTCTTGATTGCAACTCAAACTCCTGCTACCATCATTAAGCTACTGTGGTTCCTATCAGCACTCTTCTGCCAGGGCTGCCATTGGCAGTTTCCAGGGTCAATCATGTGCTAGTAGTTCTAAATGCTTAAGTAGATCTTTACAAAAGGCAGCTGAAGGGTATTACCTGATTTTACAATATGAACTTTGAGGGTTAGAGTGATTAATGGATGTGACTGTGTGCATGTGTGTGTACTTGTACTTGTGGGTATTTTTCTTTCCTCTTTCATTGCTCATTGTTGAAATTTCCCATTTCTCTTGACATTATCACTATACTTCTACTAAGACATGAACATTATGAAACAGTGAACTTTGTATTGCTCAACTCTTTTTAAATTACACCTTACATGTCAGGAGAACTGAACTAAACTTCCAGATCTACCAGTGAGATTATGAGTTTTGGGCACAGTTTTTAGATTTAGTGTATTCAAGAGGACTAACATTTCCTTCCCTTTTACCAAGTGAGGAGACAGCAGATCCCAGCTGCCTTTCTGCTTCCACAGCTGTTGTGGATCTCCTCTACTAATGGCAGCAAACATAAGGCATAGAGACTGTGAGCCAGGCATTCTCTGCTAGGCTTCATAGCACACTCTGACCTTCCAAATGAAGCTAGTGACCCAATTTTATAGATTAGGACACCAAAGCAGAGAGAAATTAAACAAATTACTCAAAAGCCCAGAGCCTATAAGTCTTTGAAAAGAATTTCAGTGCTATCAACTGTATTTCTTACCTCTTCTCAGCCCATGGAAGTTTACCCCTAGAGGGTAAACTTTCTTTCAAGATGAACACCGTAGACAGATGTACCTATGATGTTCTCACTACATTTGCGCCCTTTTTAGAAGGGAGAAATTTATCTGCCAGCCCACAGTTGAAAGGCCCCAGCATTTTGTATGGTTTGGATGTCTTCATTTCAGCCTTTGGCCTAAAGTAGATAAAATGGCCGCTTGCACTCGGTGGTAACAACTTATACTAGTGATTCAGAGAGACTGAGGTAATATTTCTCAAGAAGATAAAAGTTAGAATTGCAGAAATTTATTGGAGACATTCTTCAAAGACTCCAGGATTCTTTTTGTTATGTGTTTTTTACAGTGTCTGGCAAAAGAGGGGCAGTTTATCTCTAATGTTCTCATTTCAAGGAGCACACTCTGGTTTGTGAGGGAGCAGGTATGACTTTTCAGTCTTTTTATCCGAGTATATTATAGTGACAGTCTAAATGTCAAAGAAACAAGTAAATAAAAGTATGAAAACAAAATCAAAATTTCCTGAAAATGGAAATGTATCTATTTTAGGGTTCTACAGTAAGGGCACCCACTTTACCAGGATGCAAAGAACTATGGTTGGAAGAGCAGAATTCACGTTTGATTAGAGTCCTTATTTCTCAAAGATAGTTATTATTAGTGCTTAACATATATTCAGCTCTAACTAGGCAGGTTCTTTCAATCCTTTTCTTGAGCTTACATTGTAGGATAGACTGCTTTGATAAAATCTTTCTGATTATTAAAAATGTACACATACTATGACCTAATTCTCTTTGGGATTTATTCTGCTGACATTTAAACATGTGTATGAATATGAGAATTTAGGTACAAGAATATTAATTGTAGCATGGCTTATAATACATAAAACTTGAAACAACCTAATTCTTAATCAGTAAAGTTCTAATGACATAATTACAACACTTTAGTCCTATTGTTACAGAATTCCAATAAAAATTGACCAACCAACAGTTATTTTGCAAAAATGTAATTCTCCTACCAATAAAAATTGAATGGTCAAATTGTTAAGGCTATAGACGATTTTAATATTGCTAAAAAGCCTGCTTTAACAAATATATGTAAGAATTGAACTCAATGTTAGTGAGCACAATAGTTTTTTTTTAATTTGGATGCTGTTTTTTATTTTATTTTTTTGCCATAGTTTTATTGATAAACAAATAGCAATGAGACAGTTTCAAATCAAATCGGTAGGACAGTTTCAATAATTAACACACTGCATACATTCTTCTTAGTGGTTAATTGCTGTACAAGATGCGGACTTGATATCCTATTTACAAACACCATTAGAACAAATCACTCTA
>NW_004524582.1:10196838-10211399 GCF_000260255.1 Octodon degus | reverse complement strand
TTTTTGAATTTTAAATTTTTTTATATTGGTAGACATGGTCTTGTTATGTATTATTATGTTTTTCTCTGTTTTGATTATTTCATAATTGAAAGTAAGAAATTTGAAAAGTATCTCTTAACTGCAAGGCTTTGTTCTAATAATACTTCTCTGGCTCTGACCCTGACACTTATTATCATGTGCTGTGTTAGTGCTAAAGTATCCTAATAAGACTCCTTGCTTCCCATGCAAGCTACCTGGCATTTGCTTCCAAGATCTCCTTAGTAAATTCTGCCAGAAAGATGGAGGAAGTACTTTAAGTTCTCAGTTTCATAGACAATGAAAGAGAGCCAATTAATTTGTCCAGGAGCATATAGGCAGAACTAGGGCTTACCTGAGCTCCTAATTCACTGCTTATTGTGTGGTTATAGGTTGCTTTAAATCTTTTAATGTCTTTTCTCCTTAAAAGAAAGTTCATGATAATTACCTGCAGTATAGTAATATGATTAAGTCAAGCAAGGATAAACACTCATCTGTTATGCCAAACTTTATTAATTAATGGTAATAGTTTATATTGGGAATTTCTGGCATTCACTGAGTCCTCCTAGGTCCACATTGTGGGTAACAGTGATTGGTAGCCCATGATATGTACTTATTTAATGATGTTTCTTCACTACATAAAATAGGTGTGTTTGTTTTTATTCATGCATGCATATATTACTTTTTTGCTGGTCTATTGAAAAGAGAAGTTAATGTTTATTTTTTTCTCTCTCTCTCTCTTCATTTTAATTTTTTTGGCCAACTTTGCATGCTTATATCTGGTAATATGAATAACTAATTTCAAAACAACAAAACAACAATATACATTGTAACAACCATTTCTTTGAATTCCTATCATTTTATTTAGTGAAATTCTGTATCATTTCTAATGTTTTTTAAAAACTATTTTAAATTATCTTTAAAAAATAAACAGTGAAATGGAAAATGTGATGTTTGTCATGTGCTAGATCTGTTTTAAGTGTCTTTGTTGTGATTTGAAAGCAACCCTAAAGGCCCATGTGGTAAGGGCTTGGTCACCGCCATGCTGCACTGTGGAACCTTTGGGAGGTGGGGCTTGATGAGAGGAAGTTAGGTCATTGGGGTTGTCTTTCTAGGGGATGCGGCAATGCCGCACTCTTTTCCTTATTGTGTTAAGGCCACAACTGAGGTGAACAGCTTCTTTTGCTGCATCTCCTGCCATGAGGTACAGTGCTGCCAAAGCCCAAAGTGATAAGGTGCAATGATTGTGCAACAAAATCATGAGCCCAAATCAGTGTTTTCTAGTTTTACTATATGTTGTTTATCTTCATTATTTTGTCACCGTAACGGAAAGCTGACTAACACACTCAAACACTTGAAGTGTGTCTTATTGTGCTGATGTTAATAACCGCTAGTCCCATAAAAAACTTCCAGGCAGAAAGGGTCAGAGGGGCTCACTCTGTGTCCCACAGGGCAGGAGGTTCTACTGTAATGAATTTGATTGATTTTATTGATTGGGTTGATTGTATCGCAATTTTTTTTCCCCAAATCCAAGAATGGCATTTTCTCCTCGAGAAGTGCTGACAGGATCTCTGTCAGGCTGAGATTGTGTAGGTGACTCACTGTATTACTTAGCTTGAAATCTTTTGCTAAGCCATGCTGGTCAATTTAAATAGAGTAACAGCCATCTGCCACGCTACACAATCAAGCCATCTCACCTACATTTTTCTGACCAAGTGCAATTTATCCTTTTCTCCTAATGTTTCAATAGCATTTCACCTAACATGTTTCAGAATGTATTTTCAAGAGACGCTAAGTGTGAGCCCCAGCCAGCCATACAAGTGATAAGCCCCTGTCAAGATGAATGCTTGCCTCATTCCTTTTTTAATCCCTGAGAGACAAAACCAGGCAGGAGGAAGCAAGGCTGGCTCCAAAGGCTCTCCTGGATGGGCAGCATGACTCTTAAAATCCTCTTTCCCTAGTCAGGAGGTCTTTTCCCTCCTAAAGCCTCAGTGTAAAATCTAGGGTGAGGAAGTCTTGCTGGTTGTCCCAGCCAACAAATCCCTCACCATCTATTCATGATCACTGCTGAGTGCAGCTGGACTTAATGATGTCTGTCAGCCAAATGAATGGAAATGGAGGGCCCTAGAGAGTGAGTGAGAAAGGATCAGGGTGTCTTTTCTCCATATGGAAAACCCCTCATGAGGGAGGAAAATGGTTATTTCTTTTATGTTTTAAACCATGAGTCCTAGTTCTGGTAGGAAAAAAAAATCCAGAAATCATGGTAGTTCCTTATGCATTAGAACACTCCTTCTTTTGAAGAAACTCAAAAATTTAACAGGCTTTTTTCTGGTCCCATGACTCTCACATCTGAAGCACATCTTCTTCAACCATGTATGAAGGTTTATACTGTTTTACTGCTCACTTTCTAATTTCCATCATCCTGAAATTTAAAACCTACAGACACTAAATTTTTCTCATTTTGTTTCCTTTATTCTTGAGTGTTGGTCTTTCTCCTTCTGTGACACTCAGAATTCTTCTCTCACAGTTTATTTTTAATGTGCTTCTCCAAAAATATTGCTGATGATATCTGAGAACACCATATTATTCTTCCTTTAGGCAGCAAGCTTAGAAAAAAAACTTAGTGCTTATAATGCAAATACATGGTTGGAAGCCCAATCTTGCCACATATTACTCTTTGTGCACCAGCTTTCTGTTATCATAACAAATTCCTGAGGTAACCAACATATAAAGAGAAAGGCTAGATTTGGCTCTCAGTTTTGGAAATTTTTGCCCATGAGTTTGTGGTCCTAGCATTTTTGTTCTGTGACAAAATGTCATAGCAGAAGCACATGGCAGAGGACATGCCAACTCAGAGCCAGGATGTGAGGGTGGGGGCCCACTGGGATCCCCTGGTTCTCTTCACCAGTATACTCCCAATGACCTGAGGCCTGTCACTAGGTAACATTGCTTATAGGTTCTGCTACCTCTCAATAGAGCCACAGACTGGGGACCTAGCCTTCAGCCTAGCCTCTGAGAGACATTCTTGATCCATGCTTATCATGGAGGGCCAGCTCAGACTAGTCATTTTAAATTGGAAGAGAAAGACCTACATGTGAGGCTGAAGTTCATCATGAATTATTTGGTCATGAGGAAATTAACTTATTTTCTTGGACCCTTACTTTTTTATAGATAAGATGAAGTGATTTGTTCCTTTTCAACTACATTTTATGACATGGCAGTGGAAGAGACTTTCTTACTCAAACTCTTCTCTCACCAGTTCTGATTTCTGTTACTGTGGGAACAGTTCTTTTGCCCATTAGCTTTATTTCTCTATTAGCTTTACATCAAGAATCACCAGTGTTAAAGATTACTGTTTGAGTTATTTGCTTGTTCCATTACCTCTATAAAGGAACCTTTCCCCCAGTGAGATAAATATAAATAATTTTATGCGAGTCCTTACTTGTTTTTGCGCTAAAATTTAAATTTTCAGTTCCTGTGCAGCATGAGCGCTGATCCAGGATTTCTGTAGGTTGCTCATACCATTTCCCACCTGATTATTGCTTCAGAGATGCTGTGGACCTTGGCTATCTGCATCTTCTAATGTAGTTTAGCAAGTGAGGTAATGACTGAAGACTCCATTATTGGCTTTTAAAAATTTTTTTTCCATAATTTTATTGAGAAACAAATAGCAATGAGACAGTTTCAAACCAAATTGGTAGGACAGTTTCATTAATTAACACATTGCATACATTCTTCCTAGTGGTTAATCGCTGCACAAGATGCAGACATGATATCCTATTTACAAACACCATTAGAACAAATCCCTCTATTCATTAAGAGAATGTAACTATATATCTATTCTAACCACTTTGAATGCACAGATACAAAATGGACATTCATCTGTATCCCCTTTTTTGGTTAAGTTCCGTTATTTGAATATTATAGGTGTGTAAACTCAGCAAAATATTCTAAAAGAGTTCAGTAGTCCATAATAATATTGGGTCTTCCGCTTGACTGGCAATGTCAGAAATTGTTGACCTGAGTCCCCTACTGCTCAGCATAACACCATGGCTTTACTTCTTATATTTCATTTTTATACTTTTCTGCTGGATGGTTAAGACCAAGGTAAAGCAGGACCTATGCAGCAAGAGTTGTAGCTTTTGGGTCTGATAAAGTTAATGAAATCCCCTCAGGATTTATCCTGAGATCCTGTACCTCAGATTGTAAAATCTTTGTCAGTGTCAGCCATGTGGATGAGTCACAGCCATTGCTTGGCCAATGTACTCTCTGTGACAGCCTGAGAGAATGTCTTTTTTGCATGTGACTCTCCTTAGGCACACTACACATCATCAATCACTTTCCTCTTTGGCCCCATAATCTCCTTGATCAGATAATTTGGGATACTACCGAGTTACATGACATTAGATTACAAGTTCTCATATGTCCTGAGTCTTAATTGACCTTGGAAGGCTAGGGCCAAAATGTTGGCTTTCCTTGCCGCCCTCCCTTATCTCTAATTTTGGTCTGCAAACTTAGGTTGTTAACCATCCAGAAGATAAGCTTATTGTTATTACCATACAAGCTAGGCTGTTAAGCTTAACCTCACTATCTTTCTGAATATCAAACATCTTAGGCATAACATGGAACAGATATTTTTCATCAAGTATTGATATGTTGAACTTTAAGTCCTTATTGAATATGATGAAAAAACATTTAAAAATTAGAATATATTTTTAAAAATAGGCATAAAGAATTATATACTTCTTGAGAATCTCCAGAAGATTTTTGAATCTAGCATTTTATTGGAAAGATTCTCACCCTGACTATTATATATACTGATACCTGTGAACTAAGCAACTGCACTAAACATGACAATTTGTAATAGTAGTTTCATGCTTGGGGTGCCTGTCATTCTGGTTTTCTGAGTGCAGGCTGCTTCTCATGACATGCCAGTTGCTGCTGTGCTGTCTCTCGGGTAGATGACTGTTCAAAAAGAAGGGGGTGGTGAATGAAGGCAAGAGATAGGAAAAGGAATATAGTGGGACTGTCCTACTTCAAGGTTGTATATGGTTAGATTTTTGGACTTATGCAGCTTTTTTTTTGAGCTGGGGATTGAACTCAGATCCTTGCACTTGCCAGGCAAGTGCTTATTCTATTGAGCCATCTCCCTGTCCCTGGCTTTGTTCTTTATTTTGTGCCAAGGTCACACTAAGGTGCTAAACTTCCCGGGTTGGGCTTAAGCTTTCAGTTCTCCTACCTCATTCTCTTAGCATGCTGTGGTTGCGGAGGGTGCCCCTATGCCTGGTTTCACATGGGCCTATAGAATATGATGAAAAAACATTTAAAAATTAGAATATATTTTTAAAAATAGGCATTAAAAATTATATACTTCTTGAGAATCTCCAGTCGATACATGCAGGGTGATTGTCTTTCTAGAAGGGAATGTAATTGGGTTTTTATTTTTCCTTTTTCTCTTTTGTCTTATCAGGAAAGGTTTGAAAGAGAGAATGCCAAAGGTCCCATTGTCACTAACTTGGCAATGTCATGAAGTGGTTCTGTAAATTTTGAGCAGGTGGATAGAGAACAATGAGTATTCTGTGGTGTTTTTTAAAGTGGTTTAGAGGCTTCCACATGGAACATTTGCAAACAGTTTGCATGCCTCTGGGTGCTGCCTGCCTTTGGGAGCCTTGTTAATACAGAACTCCCCCAATTAGAATCTTCCTAACCTTTATGTCAGGAAGGCAAGAGAACAAATCTGGACACTGGCTGGCTTTGTACCCTTCTTGAGCAGTATATTGGGGCATATCTTTTGCCATCTAGATGTCCCTCAGTAAGCCGGGCATTCCAAACTTGAAGCTACATAGCCACACATACAAAATTCCATGGGTGCTCCAGTTGAAGCCTCACAATTTTAGGTTGACAAGTTGAATTTACAAGTATTGAGTCCTTTCCCACATTTAATTGTAGGGTGTGTGTGTGTGTGTGTGTGTGTGTGTGTGTGTGTGTGTGTGTGGAGACAGAGAGAGAGAGAGAGAGAGAGAGAGAGAGAGAGAGAGACTTAGTACTTCACTGATTTCTTGCATAGCAACAATATTTATAAATTTCTTTTCTGTCCTCTACCTCAGACATGACAGATGGAATTGCAGACACCTGTGACTAGTTTTCATGTAGTGACTTTCCAACTTTATGCAGGAGAAACTCTCTCTCTCTCTCTCTCTCTCTCTCTCTCTCTCTCTCTCTCTCTCTCTCTCTTTTCAGAACCGGGGATTGAACTCAGGCCCTTGCACTTGTCAGGGAAGTGTTTATTCCACTGAGCCATCTCCCTGACCTGTAGGAGAAACTCTTTTGCACCCTGAAAATATCTGATACCTGCTGTAAATTTTACCTTTAATAGAAACTTTGAATTTAATATCACATTGCAAATGTATTCAAAAAATTTGGCCAAGGATCATTTTTTACATTACACATCTCTTCTCGCACTTAATCTTTCTAAGGAGACAAAATATCTTATTATTATTATTTTCAAGAACTTATTCCTTTTTTTGCTCCGAATACCTTCAGGGAAGGTTTAACTGGCTTGAGTTGTGGGGATTGAACCACAGCAACCTGAGCCTGAGTGCTTTGTTGAAGCAGCCACTTAAAGAACTGAGCTAAGGGGCAGGCCCCCTCAAGAAGTTATTTCTAAATAACACCAGGTCCCTGTAAGATGAGATAGTGTTTCTTTTTTATGTTTTATTATAATATACTAGAATGAATTCTACAAATATCTTTTGAACACATGTTTTTTGACTATTTGCTGTACTCTAAGAATAAAAAAGTGAACAAGAAAGAGTTTTATTTCTTGGAGTTTGTAATCTAATGGAGAATTAGGAATTAAAGTACACTGAGTTGATGGCTATGTTAGTAATTGCATAGAGTGTCACAAGGACACAAAGGAGAAGCACCAAACCCATCTATGGGTTATCACACAGTATAGGATGAAAGAACTGCTAAAGAGTATGAATCTGGAAGCTGGGTAAGATATAGGGGAATAAAATAGAAAGTGGGAAGGTCCGTAATGCAGAGAATATATGTGAAGACCTCACAATATTAGGATAATTCATGGTCTCAGACTTGCAATATTCCTACGACTAGAAGTATGATACAGAAATAGCAAGGGATGATATAAGGAAGATAGTAAAATGTATCATGGTAGATCTTTTAAAAATAATATTAAGAAGTTAGTACTTTAGCCAAAGCGAGAACATGATTCAAGCACTGGAAATATGAAGGTAACAAAGGCAGAGGCCTGTAACTGGGAAATACTCAGAGCCTAACAGTGACTTTCTTTCTTTCCAAGTATGCTTTGTTTTTTGTATTTTTTATTGGCTTTATTAACTGCTGCATTTAAACTATGATGAAGACATCATTCTTCTAACAATGAGAAAATCAAGATTAAAGATACTATGAGATTTGTAATATCTCCTCGTAATATAGAATTTGAATCTGTATCTTTTAAATAAAAATCTCAGGGGAGGGAGAGAAGAAAAGAGATATACCTATGTATGTAAGCAGGATGGTTTGGACAACTGTACTGTGGATTTCTGCTGGTCTATGGAAAGGAGCAGTTAATCCTTAACTCATTTTGTCTTCTTTTTTTCTATTCTTTTTTGTTTTTCTGTTTTCTTACTTTTTAATATATTTTTTCTTTTTTTCTTTCTTCCAATTTTGCATGCATATATCTGGTAATATGAACAAATACTTTGCAGGCAACACCATGCAATATAACAATTACTGTGAAATTCTCATTATTTTGTTTAGTAAAATTCTTTATCATTTGTCATTTTTCTGTTTTAAGTTCTTTGTACTGTCTTTAAAAATACAAAAAATAAAAAAATAAAAATCTTTATTTTAATCACTTCACAGGTTCGTGGAGATTTGAAGAACTCTAAGTAATGTTTTTTTGTCTGAAGACTGTTGACACATAAATGTCAACGTGAAAATGTAGAATTCGGAGATTTTAAAAGAGTTTAATGTCTATTATCAACTAATGCAGTGTATAATTTTACCTCCTTTCTGGCTAAATTCAGATTCCTCAATAAATATATTCTATGCCCATTCTAAAATATCAATCAATGGGTCTACTGATAGAGAGGGGTGTGTGTGTGTGTGTGTGTGTGTGTGTGTGTGTGTGTGCAGCAGTAGGTATGGACAAATAAAAGACCATTTATTAAATTCTTGCTTCAAAATCAACATGTCCAGCTTTACTACTTTTTCTTCACTTTAAACTTTGTTACTATTTTCCAGAAAGGACAATTAAAATGAATACAAGGTCTAAATATTATCTAAAATGACATTTGAGGACTGGGGCTACAGCTCAGCAGCACAGTGCCTGCCTGGCAAGTGCAAGGTCTTAACTTTGATTCCTGGTACCAAATCTAAATGAATAAAATAAAATGATATTCAAGACTTAGTGAGAGAGAATGGATTTAGGACAAAACCATCTATGAAGTTTTCTGAGTGAAGAGTGAACTAATGGCTTTTATCTTAGGATAGTAGTGCATTTCTACCATGCCTTAACCCTTAAATTTCTCTCATAATCTTACCGATTTTATCTGGGAAGGGCTTAGTCTACTTTTTCTCCTATGGTGGTTTTCATGCCTAGATCTGGTTATCACACTATAAAATAAAGTAGAGTCATTGTAAGGCAATATTTAATGGCCAAATCCAGGACAAGGACATTATTAATGGACCAATCTGATGAAGAAACAGTCATTGCTGTGGAGGATTATAGAGTTGTTAGTCAAGCAGTAATTCTCACAGTTCATTATTGAATCATTTGGTTTCATGGCAAATAATAAAAGTATAGTTTTCCCCTTCTAGGCAAAAAAGAGTATTGAAAGAACAGAGAAGTATCTAGCACTCCCCCCCCCCCCAGAACCGGGGATTGAACTCAGGTCCTCGCACTTGCCAGGGAAGCGCTTATTCCACTGAGCCATCTCCCTGGTCCCTCTACCTCCATTGATAACTACAGACCCAAAACCCAGCAACTGCCTCTTTCCACCCACATCCTCTTCCTACCAATTTATGACAATCAGAAGTATGTTGATATAAGTCATATTCATGTGGCCTAGTGTTAATGAAGAATTGACTTTGTGCCACAAGTTGTAAGAAGTTCTTTCCATGTACTGACTCATTCAAGTCTCATAACAACTCTAAGGGATAGACACTACTTTCTTTTTTCAAAATGTAGTTAGTACTGGATCTACAGGGTCTCACTAAGTAGATCAGAATCATAGTGATCTTCCTGTTTTCAGCCTCCCAAGTGCTGGAATTACAGGTGAGCACCATCATGACCAGTCTCAGCTGCTCTCTCAGTGTGCCCTGGGGGTGGGGCTGACATGGCTTGTGGTGCCTGAGATCAAACTCCAGTCCCTGCACTCTGCCTAATCAGATGCTTTAGTCTGCTGAGCTATCTGGCCAACCCTCCAGACACTACTTTCTTACTATGTAATTTTACCAATAAAGGAAAAAAGACTACAGAGGCTCAATAACTTCTTTGGTCACTCAACTTGTATGTGGAAGAACTGATATGAACACAGCCCTGAACCATAATGTCTCTCTCATATCTTGCATGAAAAATATCAGGAAAAGTCTGATGGTGTCTCTTGACTTATTTGCCTGTTACTAGACCGGTAATCTGATACCCAGTTCCAGATCCAAATAAGAACATGAGCGCCCCAGACAAGAAAGCCGTGGAGGGAGAAGCAAAGCATTGTCTGGCGAGGCAAAACAAGGCTGGTTCTTTATTTTTTATTTTGTTTTATTTTATTTTATTTTTTTTGCGGAGCCAGGAATTGAACTCAGGGCCTTGCACTTGCCAGGGAAGCGCTTATTCCACTGAGCCATCTCTCCAGCCCCACCAATGTTCTTTAGAGTTGTCTACAATTTGCCCATACACATTCACCATGGCAGAACCACTACTTTCAGGGCCAAAAATTTCACTATGCTTTAATCAATAGGAGATACTGTTTTGTAAATTGAAGCACACATCAAATTTAGAACTCTTTGCTTTCTTATGATCTCTGAAATGGCAAATAAAACTAGGAGCAGCAGGACTGAAAGACGCAGAGAGCCCTCATGATGCATTTGTTGCCAGAGAAACTGAAAATAAAAAGACCAACAGTGTGGCATTTCCAAACACTTGAACTCTGAAGAGTTCTGTTTGTGAGATCTTTGCTTTACCACCGTTTTGTTAAAACAATGATTCAAGGTCAAGTAACTGAGTTACCTTGGTTTAAACAAAGATGAGGAAAAGCAGAATTGGTATGAATCTTTAGAAAGTTAGATGTCATATTGCACAGGCAGCACTGGGTTTAGAGAAGCTTTCAGAGAAGGCAATAGCCACTATTTGCTGCTTCTTGTCTGGTGCACAGGGAAGAGGAAGGTTGTGGCTGTGTGAACAGTCAACTGCAGGACATGAGTGGGTGGGAGGCATGGGAGGTGTGTGGGTGGGAGGTATGGAGAAGGCTGGCCCCTGGGTTTGCCCTTCTAGCCTGTCTGAGCTCTTGATACTTAGCAAAAGCAGGATATTCTCTATGTCTTTGTAGTATAACAGAGCAATGAAACAGTGGGAATTAGGATCCTACTTACCTGTAATCAAAAGAAAGCCCAGGACCAGGGCTAGGGGTGCCAGATTTAAATGCTAGTTCTGATATTTTAAATTGTTTTTCTTTATTTAAGAACTAATTACATTGCCAGGACATGTTGTAGATGCAATTACATGATTATAGAATACAGTTGTAAAAAAAGAGATCCCTAAATATACTGTTATTCCTGTCTAACCTAGAGATGAGAAAACTGAGCCACAAGAGGTTAAGCACTTAATCTGTCACATCTGTTTAGTAGGCAGCTCTGAAAGTCTAATATTGTGCTTCCAAAGCCTTCATTGAGGTCTTATGCTCTTTGATGATAGTTCACCTTCATTGAGCACTACTGTACCACAGAGAAGATATGACTTTATACATCTTGCATATTGTTTGCCTTTCATTGTTATCTTGACTAAATCATAGATTACACTGTAGGGGTCAATGACATGACATGGTTAGGTGAGGTGAACAAAAGAAATAAATAGAAGTCATTATTATAATAGCTAATCATTTTCTACCTGTAGAAAAATTTATTTCAAAATACCTAGTTAACTTATTAAAAATAGTATTTCATATTTTATATTAATTATAAAATATGACACAATTACATAAAGTACATAAATATTTTAAAAACATGAAATGATCAAATAACAGCAGTATCTGGGATCATTATACATGTTTTCTATTTCTCATCTACTCTTTTAAATGATATTTATGAGATAATATTATTATTTTTCCTACTTCATAAATAACAGAAGCTTAGAGAAGGAAAAAAGTTAGATCCCAAAGTCCAACTTTTAATTTCTCTAAGATTCTATTTTGTACATTTCCTAATTTTAAAACTTTTTTTAAACTTTCTTTTCCCTGTCAAGACCATACTTTTTACTTGTAAGAGGAAACCAGTAATGCACATCAAATCTCAGCCCGTTCTAATAATTATGTGGTCCTTTGCTCAGAAATACATCAATATATGAGAATACCTGTAATTTCTTGTGTGCAATGATGCACCAGATAATATGTTAAGTGCCTTGTCTACATCATTTATTTCTGTCCCACAAAATACTGTGAAGTTAATATTTTCCAGCTAACAAGGTCAAAGTCAGCGATGGGACAGGAATCTCTCACATTTCTATAATCAATGTAATCAATGTCACTTGTTGCCAAGTTGTTCCCTTCTCTGGGAAAAGGAAATATTTTCCCTATTCCTAAAGCCACTCCATCACTAATACTCTGTACTAACTCTTCTTTTACATACTCGATAATGCACTTACAAATTATCCTTTTTTTCTGCGTCAATAATTTCTCTTACATTGGGTAATTCCCTTTCGTATGCAGGATAATTTCCATTAGCTCTGGGTTCCTCCACATTCTTTAAAGTGTCTTCCTCAGAATGAAATAGAGACACTAAGTATACAGAATGATTGAAGCATTGCTACCTTTGTGATTATGGTATTAAAAAAGGACGCAAATTCGCAGAATAACGTAATACTCTGATACAAGTGCTGTGTCTCTTCTCTTTTTTTCTTGATCAAGTACACTACAAGATGTTTTACTATTCCATTAAAATAATAAATGTTTATATTTTAATTTTACTAATTTTTTCTTTTTCTTTTCCTTTTTTTTTTTCTCTTTTTTAGTATTTTAGGGAAGGGCCTACAAGGTATTCAAGGTCTCACTACTGGACTGGACTTGTAATAATCTGCCTGTTTACAGCCTCCCAAGAGCTGGGATTACAGGCGTTGCCACCATTCCCAGTCTCAATTGCCATCTCAGTGCACCCTGGGGGCGGGGCCTGGCACTGGAGGCCCGGGGATCAAACCGCCTGACCCCTGTGCCTGCTTGCAGACACTTTAATCTGCTGAGCTATTTGGGCGGCCCTTCTTCTTTTTCTCTTGTATAATTTTTAATGTAATTCTAAGCCTACCAGTTGAATGATAGTGTCATCAATTTCAGCAGTCCTTTTTTTGTAGTGTACAATTAATAATACATATTTATGTCTTGATATTGCATTTCCTATATACCATAATTTGATTGTTTTAAGTCCAGACCTAAACATTTTCTAATGCTAGTAGTAATATTAATCAGTATATTATTAAAAATCACAAAATCTACAATTTCACAATTTCACATGCATAGTGTTCCTAATATCAATCCTTTCATTAATCTTGAATGTTATCGCGTTGTCACAGAGCTCCGTCTGTGGGATACAAAGCTTTGCATCCAAATCCCAAGGCAGGAAAAGGAATGAGGAGATGACATGAATGTTGGAATCACAGCCAATCACCCAAAAGGTCAGGAAAGAGAGCGCCTGAACTGGAGAGAAAACACTTCTCCGGTTAAGGAAACGGATGCTTCTACACCTACATATGAAATCCTCACTGTTAGCACTGCCTCTGCGCCTTCAGAGAGGGAGGAATAGAGGAAGGAAAGCCAGAGAAAACAAGCAAAATATCTGTGTTCCCGCTTTAAAACCCTTCAGTGTGTGCACATGAAAGTGTGCGAGATGTGTGGAGAATGCAAGAAGGATTCTGTCTTAATGAGCATCTCTTTGTCTCCTCTCTACCTTTTGACTACAATTCATCCTGTTACGGGCACGAACACTGAGATGATGAAAGTAGTTGCAGGACCCAGAGGAATAATGAGAATTTCCAACTAGATAGAGAGGAAATGATTTTGGTGGGTAAAACGCTGAGTCCTATGGAAGAGAGAAGAGCAATTGTAATTGCTTATAATTCGGCATTTATTGGGAATATAGCATACTAGTTGACTCACAAATGTGCTTTATTTTCATAATAAACCACTTGTGCAGAGGTGGGTGCAGGGGTGGTGTTGGGTAAGGTACTGGGTTAAGGCACTGGCATCTTCACAGTCAGGGGGACCTCATGATTTCAGGGATACCCTTTGCTGTCTTATCTATTCCACTGTACAAAATTTAGCAGGACTAACATGAAACAAAGTTGTACATTTGAATAAATCCATCCAGTATTTTTGTACATGGTAAAAAATAGGTTGCAATATCACAATGTTGGCACAGTGTTGGAGTAGAAATCTTGTATTGAAATATGACATTGTCAAAAATACCTTCATCATCTTAGCTAGAATGGATTTCCTCTGAAACATGTGCCACTAACTATCATAGAACAATTATTAATACTTTTATAATTATGTATATCCTGTGTAAGGACACTGTGACAAATCTGATACTGTCATATTTGATTAATATTGTATTTATGCTGTCTTCACAGAGTTTAGTACCTAAAAGGCATTTACTAAAGAAAACCAGAGTGAAAAAATGAGTAATACCACAAGTAGGATTTTGCTAGTGGCTCAAATCATATTACTGATATCAATGAAAGAATAATAATGTTAATTTTCTAAATAATCGTTAACAAGGAAATAACCAAAAGGCACAAAGTATCTACATACTAAATGTAAAATCTCTAAGAAAATGTTTTTCAGGAGGAGCCTTTAAGATATATCTCCTTATTTTTATTCCACTGTTCACATGTTATGATTTATATCTAAAATGTTCCCTTCAACTCTCCTGTTAGAAGGTGAGACTTTCTAAAGGGGATCACATGATGTAGAGCTGTGTCAGTTGATTAATCCTTGGATGAGTTCATTGCTGAATGAGTTTTCAGGAGGTGGAGCTCTGGTGGAGGAGCTGAGTTCACTGCGGTTGTGACCCGGCAGTATGGACACTGGTCCCCACATTCTCTGTTCAAACTCTCTGCCTCTGGTAGACATGGGTTGAGGTGCTTTCTTCAGCTGTGCCCTTCCACTCTGCACTTCTGCCTCAGAGTCAGCTGACTGGACAGAGCTCTCTGAAACTGTGACCAAAACACATCTCTCCTCCATTCAGTTGTGGGTGCTGAGTATTTTGTCTCAGTGATGCAAAAGTGACAAATACATAAGGGGAATTACTACTTTTTCCAC
>NW_004524582.1:10182384-10186493 GCF_000260255.1 Octodon degus | reverse complement strand
GGTGGGGGGCGGCCCGAGGGGCTGGAAGAGGGTCCGGCCCACGCTGCGCCTGGGCTGGGACTGCAAATATTAGTTTTTAATTGTAGAGTGTCCATATGTTTTTGTAATGGTTTCTCTCCCCTTACTAACATCTCCTATCTTTTTGTTCATATAACTTTATTTCCTGAACATAGTTCTAGTCAATTCCACAAAATGTTTGTGTTTATCAAGGGTGGTTTCTATTGTCCTTTCTTTAAAAACAAATCATATTTTCTTTGTATTGTGTTAAGATTAAGTTAGCATTGTTCCCTGGATATTGTGGATTTTATTATAGAAACTTTCATTTTTTAATTATGTATGAGGAAATGTTTTAGAAGTTGATGTTTTTGTTTGTGTGTTTCTTGAAGTTAACAGGCACTGAAATAAATGGTTGCACTCAGACTACAAATTCTGTCTTCCTCAGGTTGGGGGACAGTGTGAATTTTGTGGTTGTTTTTTCAGTCTTACCTGGGAATCTATGCTGTGGTGATTCAGGGTTGGCAAGGGATTTGTAAAGAATTTGCTCATAGGGTCCAAGTCCCTGACTCACCTTTCTAAGATTTCCTTTTTCACTTTCTAGTGGCTGCATTTATCCTAAACTCTGAACTTGCTTTTTCATAGTACAACCATGAATTTTCTATCAGTGTTTTAGGTGCTGCTCTTGGTAGATACAAGAGTTCACTCTCTTGTATCTGAAATAATTTTTTACCCTCAGATCAAGTAAAAAAACCAGGAAATCATTTAATGCTGCTTCTTTTGCTAATTTTTTATTTCCCGTATATCTGCTCCTTCGTTTTAGTCTTCAGAACCTTAGTTATTTTAAAATATTTTTTCCAGGGATAGTGCTAACATGTACATGGGGGTTAGGTCAAGCAGGAATTCCTCATCCATAGCAGAAGTAGGGAAATATCAAATTTCATACCTCCAGAACAAAAGAAAAGATCTATTATTTTAATATAATACTGAAAATGTTTATGACATTGGTTTTGTAACTGAGTTTCGCGATGTTCCACGCCCACATTCCCTATTGCAAGAGCAGGAATTTCTCCCAGTATCACTGAGTGATTGCCCCAACAGCACTTTCAGGAAGTGATTTCATTAAGTCTTTGCAATTTCATTGGATCAACTTGGTCAAGTATGATTCCTGTGTTTTAGACAAGAGTACTAAATCTTACAGGTAAAAATAATACACTGATGCTAAAAAATAGGTCAAATTGCAGCACCCAGATTTAAGCTCTGGAATTAAACCACAAGGTCATATGTGTTATAGCTAGAAAGATATCATATGGACTTTTGAGACCACATTGTGGTGTGATGTTTTGCCCTGTTCCCTCTCCCCTGTTCATGAATCTATAGTTATAATTTAGACATGGTGTTTATTTCATGTTCCCATTATGTGTCTTTAGTTCTGACACCAAATCAGTTGGTGTTTTTCCTCAGTGAGTATCTTTTCTTGTTTCCAGCCTCTTGAATTTGCCCTCTGCTATTGTAGCTAGCCCTCCTTCTCTCTTGCCAACATCGCTTTTTGTTTGTGACCACCCATGATAAGTATTAAGACATTCTTACAACCTGATGACATTGCACTTACTAAGCAGCCTTCTTTTCAATACTCTATCCCTACATAGCCAATGGTGCCCCACAATTAGTTATACATATGAAATGAATCATGGGGGTCTGAGGCTGATCATGAGCTGGAGGGTGGTAGCATATAAAAACGTGTGCCTTTATTCTATTTTTGTTTTTCTCTGTTTTTTTTTTTTTTTTTTGTGGTACCAGAGATTGAATTCAGGACCCTGAACTTGCCAGGCAAGCGCTTTTTCTACTGAGCTATGTCCTCGGGCCCTGTTTTTCTTAAAAATTAATTATTTTCCATTCTTAAATAAATCAAACTAAATTTTGTTCTGGGTCTATGTACTTGCCTCAGTATTCTAGGTATTATACTCCATTATTCAATATCAAACTGGGATTCTGTTTTACATTAAGATATTATGTGTCTAAATAACTGTAAAGTAATAATGATAGTAAAGAGGAATGACAAATATAGTAGCTGGAGATTTGTTAATTGGCATAGCTATAGAACTTGATTTTTCTCAGTTTTGACACATGTTATCTCTGTATCTTTCATATAGCTCATTAGAATTGCCTTGAAATACATAGAAAAAATGAAAACAAATTCTGGAAGTTGATTTTATTATCATTATGCTGTCAAACATAATAGGATTTGGAACTAGATGGGACATTAGTGTATAAAAGCCATCATGCATTCTGAAAGTTTTAATTGCTTTACTTTGTTTGAAAGTTAAGTTTTTCTTTTACCACATTCTGTTTTACATATATGTGAGTAATTCAGAAGGTTGTGACTTTAAAATATTTACTATTAGAATAAAATATCTCAAGCTCATAAATGCTAACTTATAAAATTCTATAAAACCAGAATTTTCCTGTGAAATAAGGAAAGTTTGTTTTCTTTTTTATTCTGTTCTGGAAATGTGTAGATATTTTCATTTTGTGGCTTCACAGCCAATTTGTAGAAAGAAAGGTCTGTAAGTTTCTATTGTTCTCTATATTATTTATGTATCCCATCATCTGCATGAGATAATCAAATGAAAAATGAAACTTTCTTTTTCTGGTTTCTGTTATCATTCTTCACTCATCTCAGATAATCACAGACATCAGTCAGAAACTAACTTTTCCTATAATTACTGAGGTTTCAGTTCAGCTATCCCTGTGCACTAGCTGCACTTCCTGAGGCTCAGAGCTGAGCACTGGTCATTGGCTGGTATTGTATGGAATAGGCTTGACTCACTGACCACTAACTAGATAGATAGATAGATAGATAGATAGATAGATAGAGATAGATAGATAGATAGATAGATAGATAGAATTTCTCCATCAATGAAGTTCATTTGCAAAGGAAGGAAGGAAGGAAGGAAGGAAGGAAGGAAGGAAAGAAGGAAAGAAGGAAGGAAGGAAGGAAGGAAGGAAGGAAGGAAGGAAGGAAGGGCTGGAGGAGAACAAGAGCGAGTTAATTCCACAATCAATGAAGTTCATTTGCTCTAAGGAACTGAAATGTTCTGCAAAGTCTTGGTTTTGACTTCTTTCTGCTATAATTATGGTATTTTCATTTTAAGATTGTGGCATTCTCTGCCATTTTCAGTGAAGATACAGAAAAATAACAACAACAACAACAACAACAAACCAAAGAGAATTTCAGAATTATGAGAATCAAGTACCTTATCCAGTGTAATTTTCTTCCATACACAGTTCTCCAACATTTCTTGATTCTCTGCTTTATTTAGTTCATTGTGGAAAGGGGTTCAAATGAAATAATGATGACTGATAATAATAGCAAAAACTTATTTTTTAAAGAACCAAGATAGACTTAATGTAAAAAAAATAAATTGAGATGCATTCAAAATATGATTGATTCATTGAATCATATCTCTGATACGATTATCTCAATGAAAATAAAATGCCTGTGTGATAACATCTTCCAGAGGCCAGTATTGGCAGTTAGAGGTCAATGCAGGCTTGCAGGAACTAGGAGAACAGAGAAAGTTAAGAAAAACTGATCGTCTTCCACAGAGACTCATCTATAAATAATACTTGGCTTAATATGTCATATGCTAAAGAATGTGGCAGATCTCTGCTGTAGAAAGTAGAGCCTCTAACATCAAGAAAATGATAATGTTTGTGTAGAGAGGATAGTTTTCCATGAGATAATAATTGAATATATACTTAATTATGAGGTATGGGCATATAAATTGGAAGCATTTACATGAGTCAGCAATATTTTAGAGCTTTAAATAAACAAGACATACCCAAAGACATTAAACATTTAGTTGGAAAATTAGGAATTCTGTCACCAGTTTATTTCCAAATATTTAGATAAATTTTTTCATTGCAATGAAGAATATAAAATATACATTTCTTAATTCTTTTAGTTATTGCCCTAGCATTTATAATGCACATCTCTAATCAGAGTCTATGTTCAAGTCACAGATATTTCACTTGTAGTACAAGCAATAAGAATACCATATTCTAAATTCTTGCATTGTTTGTACTTTTATAATATTTTACATACATACATG
>NW_004524582.1:10176512-10182234 GCF_000260255.1 Octodon degus | reverse complement strand
TTTTACTTAATCTGTTCTATTCTTTTTGTTTTTCATTTCTTGGTTTAGATTCAGATTTCTTTCTTCTGTGATATTATTCTTAAAAAGAACCTTCTTCGACATTTTTTATTGTGCAGATTTGCTGGAGATTAGTTTTCTCTATTTTGTTTATATGAGAAAGTTCTTGATTTCTATTTTCACTAAATCTAGCATTCTGGCTTGAGAGTTCATTTCTTTTATGATTTTAACATGTCTATTTCTGCTGTTATTCATGAATATCATGCTGAAATGCATGAATAGCCATATCGTTTGTTTTCTAGCCTGCATAGTTTTTGACAAGGAGTCTTAAATGAAATATCTTTTTTTATACAAGGTGTAAGGGGATGTTTAACTTTAACAGTTATTACATTAAAAGAAACATTGTCACTTCCAACAGACTTATCCAACTATTCATGCCACTTCCTGGAGCGGCTGTTTCATGTCAGGTACCATCAATAAGGTGGATTATGATACACTGATGTTCTACATCATTGCTCTTTGGCTAGATGGCTTCCAGCAGCAGCATTTATCCTATTTCTGATCACATCTCATGAAGATACGTATGAAAGGAGATGTCCAGAACTGCTCCAGAAAGCAACAAGAGGATGGGATAAATGTGCTGGAGATGAGAGGGAATATTTGAGAGGGCAATGTGTCCTTTCACTGAAATAACCTTTAAAAATTTAAATACTTATATTCACCAAATAGTTCAAGTACACCTCATATATGAACATTTGAACCCATGTGGGTTTTGAAAGTTTTTTGTATGTTTATTTTTTAGCACTTTGAATGCTAGTGTGTATAAATTAGTGTGTGTGTGTGTGTGTGTGTGTGTGTGTGTGTGTGTGTATGTGTGTGTTTCTCCTGCTGTACTCATCTTGCTTGGTGTTGTCTGAGTTTCTAAGATCTGGAATTTGGTGATTTTTAAATTAATATTGGAAGATTTTATTTAAATGTTTATTCAAATATTTCTTCTCTTTGGAAATTAAGCCTTATTGGGCTTCTATTTTCCCATATTGTTTGGATTATCTGCTTTTAAAATTTTCTTCCTTTTTAAAACTCTATTTTACCTCTTTGTATTTTAATTTGAGTCATTTCTATTAACCTACCTTCAACCTCACTATTTTTTCTTACCTCTATTGTACACATTTATAAGCACATCAAAGGCATTGTTTACCTTTGTTACTAAGTCTTTTCAATTCTGCTATTTTATTTGATTCTTTCTTCAGCTACCTGATCTTGCATGTGGCCTATCTTCCCCCCTCAAAACTTCGACGTATTAATCGTGGTTATTTTAAATACCTGTCGGACAGTTGTAATGTTTGTGTCACATCTGAGTCTAGTTGTCTCAACTGCTTTGGGCTTGACGATTTGGTGGATTTTGATTTTACTCTTTTTTCTCCTCAATTTCCTCAGACTTTTTTGTTGAGCACTAGTGTGATGCTAATTTTGTGTAAATTAACTGAGTTATGAGGTGTCTAGGCTAACTGTCCAATATTATTCTGAGGTTGCATGACATTCATATGTAAATCCATGCTCTGATTAAAGACCATGGGCTTCATGTAATCATTTGAAAGTCTAAATAGATCAGAAAGACTGACCCCAACCAGAGGAAGGAAGAAGCCCTCCCACCTGGCTGCCATCCCGCAGGGCATTGACTTTTCTTCCCTTTGTACATTTTATCATGTATATCAGTTCTTCCTGTCTGTCAAGCTTGTAAACCATAGGACTGGGAGGATGTCTGTTGGGGCTTCCAGGCTTTGGGACTAGCCCTGGAACTGCACCATTGTCTCTCCTGCATTTCCAGTTTATGATGCTGCCTGCAGATGTTAGCATCTCTGGCTTCCAAAATTATAGGTCAATTTTTAAATTTTTTTCCATAATTTTATTGAGAAACAAATAGCAATGAGATTGTTTCAAATCCAATTAAGACAGTTTCAATAATTAATACATTGCATATTGTTGTCTTAGTGGTTATTCATTGTACAAGATGCAGACATGATATCCTGTTTACAAACACTATTAGAACAATTCTTTCTATTCATTGAATTAAGAGAATGTAGCTATATATCTATCCTATTTTGAATATACAGATACAAAATAGTTGTTAATTTGTAACCCTTTTTTTTGTTTGGTTTTGTCATTTAAATATTATAGATGTGTGAATTCAGCAAGATATTCTAAAATAGTCCAGTAGTCCATAATAGTAGTGGGTTATCTGTAGGGCTGGCAATGTCACAAGTTGTTGACTTGAGTCTTTTACAGCTCAGCATATTAATATAGCTTTACTTTTTAATATCTCGTTTTTATACTTTTCTGCTGGATGGTTAAGACCAAGTTAAAGCAAGACCTATATAACAAGAAATGTAGGTTTTGTATCTGACAAGGTCAATCAAATCCCCTCTGGACTTATCCTGAAATGGGTCAATTCTCTAAAATCTCTCCATAATAATATATTCTCAGGAGGATCCTGACAAACAGAGCCACATTTCTCACGTAGGGTAATGCACACAGGTAAACATTTTATATGTAGAAATGAGTGTGCTTTCCTTTTAGGCCTCTGGTTTGGAATGTTAGCCAACTGAATCGGGAGGTAACCAGAACTGAGGACATTTCCTGTTTCTGTGGTTGTTGTCAGTGCATGCCAGTGTTCCAATTCCTTCTGGGCTGCCTGTTCTGTGAGTGGTGCTCGCTGTGCAGAGGTGTTTCCTCCACACCTGCCCCTCCTCAGCCATAAGCCTTGCTTTCTTAAGGGAAGCACTTTAACCTTTTCTCTTTGCTCCTTGTCTTAATTACTTTTCTTGTTGCTGGGACAGAATTCTGACACCCACAACTTAAATGAGGGGAGGGTTATTTTGTCTTAAAATTTACAGGGGTTTCAGTACATAGTCTCCGGGCTCCAAGACAGGAGGGAGTAGCAGACAGGATGGCAGAAAGGGACTCACTGTATTTGGCAGGAAGCAGACTGCAAACAAGGAAGGAGGGAGGGAGATAGACTCTTCCAGGCCATGCCCCCAGGGACCCACCTCAATGAATCAGACTTCACCTCCCAACATTTAGTTATAGTCTGATGATCACTGCCTAATTCTTCTGTAAGTATCACGCTGCCATGATCAAATCTCCTCCCTTGAGCTTCACCTGTGAGCCCCCGAAGCTCAAGAATATAAAGCTAGCTCTGTGGTTTGTCATGAGGATTTGGGCTCAGATAGGGCAGCTTCTCTGATTGGGCTCATACTTACATCTTGGGCATCAGCTAAGCTGTCTGGGACACTTGAAGAACTGTACTTCTCTTCACACAAGATCTCTCATTCTGTGCTCAAATTTAGGTGTATCACATGGTGGCATCACGGCCATAAGTGCATGTCCTGTGAGCTCTCTTAAGCTTTATGCCAGAGGTTTGTTCGAACTGCTGTCAGTGGTAGTCAAATTCATGTTCCATAGCCAAAGTGTGACACAGGTGGCTCAGTATTCCAGGAACAGGGCTAGCGCCAATGCCCATCTAAGGAAAAATTCAGTCACTTTTTGAATTGAACAGGGTGTAAACTGCCAGGGGGCAGCCTAGGGGCAGCAGATTTACTGTGACCAAAGCTTAATCTGCTCCCACAAGTATATCTTTAGTTATAACTCACTGAGGCAGTTGGATTGGCCTTCTGGTTTCTTGGATTTGCCCTATGAGGGCCCCTTTCATTTACATGAGAAATAGCTTGTATTGCTATTTTTCAGTCATTTCCCTTTCTATCTTTCACTGGTTAAATAGATTTCAATCCATATCATTATATCATCTTTAAATCATCTGTAGGTTTCCTATGGATCCTATTATGATTCACAATATTAGGTAAAATTTAATTTTTTGCTTTGAGATAGTCCTTTCTTCACTTTGATAGTCTAAGAATCATTAGGGGTCTTTCATCTAGTTAAAATCATCAACTATGGGCCATCTTACATCTTTCTGAATATTAAAGAATCTCCCATATATACCTTCACTTGGATCTTTAGCCCAAAATCATTTCTTACTACTAAAATCTCTTACATGTTTAACAGACTAGAATTAAGGTCAAGTTTTATTTACCAACATACTAAGGTCCAGGCATTGTATATTTTTTTAACATTCCACTTTTGTAACAATTCTTTCTTTGTTCAACATTTTGCTTGCTAATACTCTTGCTAGAACCACAGCTTCATGACATACTTATTCTATCTTTCAGGTTTATACAAGTGTCAGCTTGGCAATTGTTTGTCAATCCTGTTAGAGCGAGGTCACTATTTTTTGTTGCCTGTTACATACATTTTCACACCTTTCCTTAATAGTTTTCTTGCTGACTTCCCATTGTATGATTGGCAAAAAGACTTTTAAAGACTATACCACTTGTTTTAGGCTTCGGTTGCAGGGGCAGCCCATTTCTAGATAGGAACTACATCAGTTTAGGCGCTGCCGACCTCATCACACACTAGAAAGGGTGGGTGAAAACAGCAATCATTAATTTTCTCACAATTCTGTAGGTCAGATATTTGATCTGGTCTGTGCTAGGATAGCTCATCTCTGACCTGTGTTGCTCCCCATAGTGTAAAGCCTCAGATGGGACAGTGCTCTCCTACAAAATAAGTGGATCTGTCTAACAAAAGGTCCACTTGGAATTTTTTTCATGCTGGCAGGATTCTATTGTCAAAGAAATTTACAAAGGCACTCAGTTTCAAGGAGTAGAAAGATAGATTTCAGTCCATAGGAGTATTGCCAAAATCTTAAGGCAAATATGGCCTTCATACAGGAATGAGAAATTATTACCCAAGTTACACAATTGATCAGAGATTGAGGGGGAGCACTTGTAAAGGAAGTTTTTGAAGAGAACTATTTTGGTGCAGAGTGCGGACAGAATGTAAGCTTCTTACACATTCAGCCATATGGTCCACAGTTAATGAGACTAGGAAGGTTTAGACCAGAATGTAAGCCGATGCACAAGTTTAGAGAAGTGGCAATGGAAATTGGGATAAATAGTGCACAGTTGAACAGTTTCTCTTGTGAAAGGGAAAGAGACTACAGGGGTCTCTGAGGTAACACAGCTCTGCTTAAATTCCTTGACTTGATGGTGATGTTAAAATCATATGTATTCAGTTGAAACTGTACTTTGAAATTTGATCTTTCACAAGACTGGCACTATAAAGTGAAGTATTTTCTTGTGATATGCATAACAGTGACCCAAAAGTACCAGTCACTCATGTGATCAACAGAAGTAGCCAGTAGTTTCTGGTACACTGTGTCACTAAGCTGTCATGTATGGTAGGTTGGGTGTATTGACCACACTTGAGCCGATGCTAGTCACCATTCAGTATAAATTTATGGGAACCTAACGCATCATCCAAGAAGGAGTGTATATGATGCTTGTTGAAGGAGGAAAATGTTTGTTTATGTGATTTAATTTGAATGTAGAGTTGATAGTTGGAGTAATTTACCCCTGAAAATCAATAGCTTTCTTGATGAGATAAATGACAATATAACTTTTAATCACTTATAAGTGATGGTCCAGGATTAATAGAAGTGTTGTTGACCCATGATGAGGGACCAACTGAGGGTGAAGACAAAGAATTGTAGTGCAAGGAGGAGCTGATAAAAAGAAAGTAGATAAAAAGAGGGAATTGCCAAGTTGAATTTTCATTTTTGAAGGATGATACTGGCAAGACTGAGAGAATGAACCACGAGGAGACAAGA
>NW_004524582.1:10170633-10175027 GCF_000260255.1 Octodon degus | reverse complement strand
CCCGCTCTATGGGGCTCATCTTCCCTGCCTGGCTGGCAGAGGGTCACTGGACTCTTAACGTAATACCTCAAGGTGAATATTTTTGAAAACTGGAGGAAACCAAATCTGCTTTATTATTCTGCCTGGGAAATTACAGCATATACAGCTTTTTATAGGTTATTATCAAGTCACAAAACAACCCGAACTCAAGGTAAAGGAAGTAATGCATCGCTCCTGCAGAGGGAACAGCAAGAAAGCTTTAGAAGAGTCAGAGGAACGGGAGACACTCTTGTGGCCATATTAGGCAAATACAGTCCATCACAGGGCTTTGCAGTCATGTGAGGAAAGAGCTGAATCTTGGCGCTGAGGTAAGGAGAGAAGAGATGGGGATATAGGTTTGGGTTTGTGATCTTACTGATGTCTGCACACAGCTGACTCACTGGGGGCTTAAAACTCCTAAGTTTGCTTTTTTTTCTGAGAATCTTCACTCAGCTTAATGGGCAAAAATGTTACTCATTGAAACTATATTCTGTTAACACATATTGTGTGCCCTCCTAATGTGGGGCTTTATGACTCTCCTCATTTCAGGTTTCTTCTTTCTTATGTTATCAGAGTAAGTAGAATAATACTTTTGTGACTAGAAATAGATATTCTTATTTTTTCTTTCTGTGAAGTAGTTTAGAGAAGGTATTGAGCCAGTTCACTTTAGAACGTAGGTAAGTAGGCTGGATTACTTTGCTGGTACTCAAGTGGAGACAATGACCAAACCTGTAGCATGGAAATCTGCCTCCCCACACCCTCTGAGTTCAATAAGGAGTCAGTTTCTAACAACAACAAAAACCTGTATTATGCCTCAGTATTTTTTGCTTTACTATTGTTTGTTCTTTGTATAAACATCACACAGGCTTATGGAGAGAGAAGGATTCTGGTCACTTTTGGGGAGCTACCCAGAAGCTACTAAGACATACAGGGTTAAAATACCATAGAAGGACACTGCTACATATAAACTCCTTTTTAAAAATAAAACCTAATGCAAATCTTTTAAAATGCCATACGTAACTCAACAGGAAGGGGAAAAAACATTTGAATATTTGAAGAGATTACTGATACATACAGCTGGGGAAATGCAAAACATTTGGATGAAATATAACTACACGATGTAAAGCATAGCAGCCTTTTTTTGCCACTAATTTGCTTTGTTTTATTTTGTGATCTACAGAGAACTTCTTTGTATTCATTTTACACCTCAATGAACTGGTATTGCTTTAGTTTTTACTAGTTATGCACATTTATTTTAAAGTCTATTTTGTTTCCATGGAGTTCCTTGATAAAGACAATATTTTTGAGAAAATGTATATTGCACAAAAGTTCTTAATCTACCTTGGATTTTTTGACCCCCCTCATGTGAGTCTCCTTTATGCCTCAATTTTGTCCTGCGAAATGAAAGAAAGATCCAATATACATCATGACCAAATGATCATGCAAGATAACTGGGTGCAAGAATGTGAAACATTTATGTACCCAGTCAGTGAACTTGCTAATTCATGGGGAGCCCAAGGATTTGTCCCCAAGAAGGAAATGTGCAACCAGAGCTGAAATCTGGCAAACAACTGTTCGTGTCCTAAAAGCTAGAGGGAACCTTTCCTCATAAATATTTACAAAGAGATCTCAGGTGGCTGCAAATCTCTAAATGTCAAATACTAACGGCTGTGTTGGCTTTCATACACTCAAAATAATCAACTCTCCACACTAATATGATTTCAAAGGGAATTTTGAAAATGCAATGAATAGAGTAGCAAATTCAAAATTAGGTTCCGGGGTAGCTCTTTAATGTTCTGATATTTACAAAAAGAATTGCTTTGTTTGCTTAGCTTTACAAGCAAATATTTCTAAGAGTTTACAGTTTTGGACTTGTTTTGTTTTCCAAAAAATGAACACTTGAATGAAAATTATTTTGTGCCTTAAGCTATGCCAGAACAAGTCAACTGGCAAATATTTAAAACTAAAAAGTACTTTTCAAGACAAAATTCTCTATAGGACTCTTTTCCTCATTCATATTGAAACTAACTCTTAAATTTAACAGTGATAAAAAATGTGAAACATAAATGTATACAAAAAATTGGCAGTTGTTGTCTGCTTTATTACCTAAAAAGAAATTTTAAAACATCAGTGTTAGATCAGTAGTTGATTGGCCAGTTGAAACTAAGGTAAAGGAGTATGGAAAAGAGGTAGAGTTACCAATTGTATGACCTTGACCTTTAGAATTTATATAATCTTTAGTTTCTTTGTTGCAAAAAAAAGAAAAGCAAACCACATTTCTTTACTTTCATCAGTGCCTTGGCAGTGTTAAATGATATACTTTTTCAGCTGTCACTCTCTGGACATTTAAGCTCTAAGGTGACCAAAATTTAGGAGTAGCCCCTGTACTTCAGGAATACTGACTTTGGAGAGGAAATGTTTTTACCCCCACAGTAAACAACTGATAGTTCTAATATTACACAGAAAATATTTGTCATTTACCCTTACTGTGAACAAACATATTGTTTTACTTCATTACCTGAAGTTTCCGTCATTACCTTTAAAGAAATGGAAAGCTCCATCCATTCTTCAATATAGAAGTTGAATCCCAAAGTAAACTTTATATCATTTGATATGCACAGAGTTTCTGTGGTAATTATTTTCTTCTGTTTTTATGTTAACATAATAGTATATTGATTTTAAAAACCTAGGGAAAAAAGAGAACTCATTTGTGACCTTACTTCCTGAGTCTCTCTGGAATTTATCACTTCTTATTTCTGCAGATCTGAAAGAGTACTTATTGGCTTGTATTTTACTTATTCTTGTGACTTCCAAAGGGAGGGGGCACCCAAGTTTTAAGAGGAGGAAGAGTTTAAAAAAGCAATAGAGTGAAATCATCAAGAACCAGCGCAGCGAGGAGGAGGATCTCACTGTGGGTGTGGCGGGCCTGGGAAAGCCCGGCCTATGGGTGGGTGGGGGGAGCTGAGATCGAAGATGGAGCGTGCGCGCTAGAATTCTGCTAGAAGTCTGAAAGGAGCGCGTTAGAGAGACAATGCCAGATGGAACAATCAGGAAAGTAAACATAGGTATTTTGGAGCTTTCTTATTATTGAAGGTCATTCTCTGTTTATACATAGAAGCTCAATTCCAAGGGTTTGATATTGTTGATTAGAGGGAGGATAGCTTGAGGCTGTGCGCTAAAGAATGAACCTTGCCTTTAGAATTCTGTCCACTAAACAGGGTGAGGAAAGAGTTTGAGATGGTAGGCAGATCTGTCTAATAAAGGGATTTTTTCAGTAGTCACTTCTGGTGATTTTATTTTCTTAGCAAAGTAGGATTCAAGGTCAGTATCTGAGAGGTAAGAGAAGAGGGGTTGAGAGTAAGAAGAGAGAATACACCAAGTGCAATTGTCTTTTTCTACTCAGTGCATTGAGTAGAGGATCTATTAGACCCTTTAGAAGAGGTTAAAAAAATGCCCCCAATAGCACTCTTTGAGTGGGTAGTGTGTGTTTTCTTCCATTTTTAGTTTATGCAGGCTTAGATTTTTAGCAAGATGATTGAGTTTAATGACAGATTAAGATATTCCACTAAGTGGATGAAGAAAGGAATAAGATATTGAAAGTAGATAAGGGGAATCAAATATTCTTTCCTCTATTCTTGAAGATCTTATGCAATTTCAGGTCTCCAACATCTTTCTTATCCTGGTCGTCCTGCCAGCTGAGTCACTCAATTTCAATTGCATATTCCCAGATTTGTGCTTGGAAGTCTAATGTAGATCTCCAAATTACAAAATGTGAAGCCAACATTTCTATCTTGGCTTTAACACCTTCTCCTGGCACATTCTTCCTCCTTTCAAGAAGTGACAACTCCCTCCTTCTTATATAAAATCTTGGTGACATGGGTAAGCATTATCTTAGTTTTGCACCTCATATCCTTTCCACTTGCAAGCATTGTTACCTTTTCTCAGAATACATCAGATCCTGGCCAATTCTCACCTACATTTTCTGCTACCATCTGGTCTAAGCTACTGTTTTCTCTTTGTGACTATTCTTCCTGCTTTGTTTCTTATACTCTCCTTTCACACTGCTCTAACATCATCCTGTGAGATGCCTCGCCTTTTACACAGCAGTTCATGTCATTATTCAGCTCAACCCATGTCGATGGTGTCTGATTTCATATGGGAAAATAGCTAAGTCTTTAATATAGACTAACAGTACTTATATTTTGGATCTCTTTGGCTCTGATCTCCTCTATGACCAATCCCCCACTTGGTTACTCACTTTGCTTCAGTCACAGTGTGAGCCACATTTGCCTGGTGGCTAGTCCTGTGCTCTACCAGCTGCTATTGTTATTATCATTCTTAAATGTAGCAATATCTCTCCGTGGAATGGTCTTATG
>NW_004524582.1:10167750-10169664 GCF_000260255.1 Octodon degus | reverse complement strand
TGGCCCCATAATCTCCTTGATCAGAAAATTTTGGATACTACTGAGTTATAGGATATTATAGTACAGGTTCTCTTATGTCCTGAGTCCTCACTGACCTTGAAGGCTAGGGCCAAAATGTTGGCTATCCTTGTAGCCCTTCTTTCTCTCTAATTTTTTGGTCTACAAACTTAAGTTGTTAACCCTGCAGAAGATAAGCTTAATGATGTTATTACCCTAAAATATGAATGGCAGTGGAATACCCATCTCTGACAAAAGTAAACAAAAAAGGAGCTATAAATAAAGGTCCATATTGTAGTGAAAAAAATATGTATCTGTATATACAAAATAGTATAGATATATAGCTACTTTCTCTAAGTTAAATAAGAAGAAAGTTTTGAACTAATAGTGTTTAGATAAGATATCATGGCTGCATCCTATACTATGAATAACTACTACAAAGACAATAATATGCAATGTATTAATTATTTTAACTGTCCTAATAACCTGTTTTGAAACTATCTCATTGCTACTTCTTTCTCAATAAAATTAATTAAAAAAAGACAACTAAATTATCTTTTAACTTTCATTGGCATATCAGCTTCCATTGCATAGACACTAATCTTAGTACCTACTCAGAAAATTATGTATAAATTGTCATGTAAGAAATATACTCACTGTCATGTTTTGTCAAGTTTACTTGTTATATAACAAACCAGTAAATACACAATATATGTACATATCATTTTCAAGAGAAAATGTTTTCAGTACATAAACTGTTTTCTGTGAACTAAACATTTATCTATTTCAGTATTATTATATGCAAAGCAAGACGCAAGATGTTATTTTGCTCCCAAATCTGTTTTTAAGCATGTAATTGAGACTGTTGCCTCTTATTAGAACATAAGTGCATAACAAGACTATAATAACATTTCTGGTATGTTAGGAATTTGTCTTTGACTGAAAAACAATGATGAGAATGCATTACTGTCTTTTTGATAATGACCAGCAGTTTATTTATATTATACAAGGCTATAATCACTTTGTGAACACTTACTGCATGGTATTATTTTCTATTTTGCAGATTTTTCTTCTATCAGAAGAACCATGTTGTTATCTTGGCTTGCTGGTAACAAATGAAGCACCGTTGAATTCATTGTGAGTCCACATGGTTTAAAACATTAAAAAGAAATCATCTGTTGTTTTTGTACATTCAAATGGCTGATCAATAAGACAAAAAAATCCATTTAATATTATCATAGACTTTTGTGTATGCTGTATAGCAAGATATAATGAAGAGAAAAAAATAACATTAATGTTTTCCAAAAGAAATTAGATGACAAATTTATAAGCCTTTTAAATCCTGCATATTTTATGTTTTTCTGATACTAAATATAATAGCCATTTTTTTTCATTTTAACAAGAATGTTGTTTAAGGCAGTATCATGCATAATGTCAAGATTTTTTTCTTTTGTTTTGTTTTTGGTGCTGAGGATTGAACCCAGAGCTTCCAGCTTGCTAGACAAGTATTCTACCACTGGGTCAAATCTCCAGCCCTTAATGTCAAGTTCTTAAGGAGCTTCTTTTAACCTATTTTTAGAAACTAATATCTTAATTTCTCATTTGGCTATTGAAGACATGCTGTAGTTTAGATACCTTATTTTTCTCTTACTCTTATATTCTTCATGAAGTACAAACTAAAAAATGTGTTGGGCATATTGCTATATATGTTATTTTGGAATCCTTCATGTAATTCTTCTGAGCAGGCAAGCTGATCAATTTGATTTTAGTCAAAAATCAGATTCTATTTTAGTTTCTCTTTCCAAATGATACAGCTATCCAATTAGAACTTGTTCTTGAAAAATGTATAGCAAAAAACCTGAGATGTAATAATCAATACTTGAGGGTTAAATGATGATTGTTCTTTATTCCATTATA
>NW_004524582.1:10165515-10167610 GCF_000260255.1 Octodon degus | reverse complement strand
TTTAATTATCATAGTATTTTTATATTTCAGGAATAGTTACATATCTAATAGCTGTAATGTGCAGTAAGTCCATAACATGGATTTCACTGAAATTTAAATACAGTTTCACCATGGTTGAAGAGTGCGCAATAAATATGATAATAGTCTATGTAATTGTGTAGTAATTATCCAGGTAAACTTTAGTAATTCCAAAACTTAAATTGAAGGAGTTTGAGTTATTAATTTTTAATGGCTTCAAGCTTAAGATTAAATACCTGACTTGATTCATGTGCTATAGCTAAAGGTGTAACTAGGTACTTTTTATTGTCTATTTAGTTGGGACATTTTATTTGACACTATCAATGTATTATGACATGATAAAGAATATGTATTATGAAGATGTTTTAAGTGTTTCCTTAGGTATCTCTGCCTATTGAAAGCAAGTAAGCACCATAGGATCAGGAAGTAGGCACCACAGGACCATTGTGTTTCTTTACGTCTTCCTCTTTAATACCAAGAATTCCTAATATGATAGCCTTGCTCAGTTTTGAAGAGAGAAATGACTGAATGGTTAACAATCCACAGCTATTATTGGGCCCAAGCAGGAATAGTCACAAGTACAAAGGCCATAGAGAACCTGAAAAAATAATGAGGTCAAAATGCATGGCAGCTGGATGAAGCTCAAACAGTTTTGGAGATATAGGCAAGGTGCTGGATGAAGAGCGAGGTACTGGTTTTGGAGTTGGAGCAGTTAATGGTCATGTCAGCATCTAGGCTGTCACTTCAGAATGCCTAATTGAGAAAGACAGAGGAAAGGAAAACTCGAAAGGAAGAGATTCAGAAACTGAGAAGCCAACGTCCTGCATAGACAGAGTTGCTCTGAGGGTGTCCTGTGCTCTCAAGCTGTCACCATCGCCTTTTGATATTTTCTGAGGCAGCAGGGAGGTCTGATACCACTAACTGCATGTTGCTTGGATTCCAGATGCTTCCCAACTTCCTGCTTTCTCTGTACCTATAATTACCTTCCTCCAATCCCACTTAAAAATAGATTTGTGACAGAGTGACAGGGATGAATATCAGTTAGAATATAGTTATAGCTGCTCTAAAAATATCCATCCAATATAGTGCTCATGAAAGGCAAAAGTTTACTTCTCTCTGTAGGATAGAGGTAGGTGTTTTAGGATGGGTGGAATGTCCATTCTTTGAGATTGTATAGAAACCAAAACTGCCTCTGCTTCATTTCTCAAAAAAAAAAAAAATCACCCCGCTCATATGTTCAAATTGGTAGGTCCCTGCACCTGATAGGTCCATCTGACCTCCAAAAGACAAAAGGGAAACAGAAGTTCTTGACTGTGTGACTTTTAAAGGTGCCACTTAGAAGATGACACAGTGATTGTTATTTTTGTCTCAGTGGCCAAAGTCACTGTCACTGTGAGGCTATGAGCGTGGCACATTGCACAACAGCTATGTTCTCAGCTAAGTTTGTGGAATCTGTTACAAAAGTAATGGGAAATGCATATTATGTTGTATTGGTGCTGTTGTACTTGTTAGTGGCCATGGGAAAGACAGGGCCTTAAGAGGAATCAAAGCCAGGAGGTGGTGCTCCGGGAACAAAGATCAGCGGTTATGGTAATAAATAGCAAGGTTGAGAGGAAACAAAAAGGAGGTGATCTTTAGAGATGGTGATTAGATTCTGGCATTCATAGAAGCAAAATAAGGTCTAAAGATGCTATTTATCATCTATAATCAGAAGAAGGAAAAAAGGAGGATTATGGAACTGAGTGTAGTCTGTCTTCCTATCCACCCCCCACCTGAAAAAAAGTCTTGCTATCTTCTTCAGTTTCTCAATTTAAGCCATTTCCCAAACTGATCCAACATTGAAGAGAATGATGCCACAACATGGAAACAGATGTATACCATCATGCATCTCCCAAGCCTTCTCCAAAGAGACTTACAGCTATGTATTTACTTGGCTGTATTTCTGGGAAATAAGTTCAACCGTATATATTGAAGACTATTAAATACCAGGCTGGAGTGGACACTGAAATCTGAAAAGTCAAAACTTCTTCATGAATTTCTTAACAGCACAATGTGTGTGTGTGTGTGTGTGTGTGTG
>NW_004524582.1:10145824-10165415 GCF_000260255.1 Octodon degus | reverse complement strand
ATCCTGAATAATCCATCTTGCCATGAGACCCCATCAGGTCTTTAGATCTACCTTGCTGTCATTTCCCTAACCACCAACAATGTGCTTGGGACAGACATACATGAAAGTTGGAATAATGCCCATAACAGTTCATAGGCTATGTGTGGGGCCAAATACTGAAGGCAAAGTGCAAGTTTCTGCAAATATTCTTCCTCAACTTAACCATGATAACAAAAGTAAAAAAAAAAAATCAAATAGAATAACACTCATACAAACACAAATGCAGAAAATAGAAACAAATCAGTAAATAGTAACAAAATTTTGATATTGAATCACATGGATAATGTTGAATATTAGTGCTACTATTTCCTAAGGAATATTTTCTTTTTTTATTTTCAAGACAGCGTCTCCTTATGTAGTTGAGGCTGACCTTGAGCTCACAATGCAGTCCAGGCTGACTTTGAACGTGCGGCTGTTTTCATGTCTCATTGTCCTGAATGCTGGGGTTACAGGTCTGTGCCAACACACCTGGCAGAACATTCATTTAACTCAGCATTCTGGCTGCTTCAGAAGCCAGATGAACACTTCAGGGTGTCTGTAAACTACCAAAAGCATAAACAGGTAGTAGCCCTGAGTACAGTCATCTTTTTGGACACAATATTGCTATATTAGAGGATTATTCAGAGTTTAAGTACTTGACATGTAGCCATGGATTTTGAAAATGCATTTGTTTTCATTCTAATCAATAAGATGTATTTGGAAATAGATCACATTCATGTAGAATAATATAATGATATTTATCTGAAGGTCTTATCCACTGCTATATAACTGTCTTACATTCTGTGCTAACCTGCAGATATCATGTGGATTGACAAGACAGTTAAGAGGCAACTGATACCTTGTTGGCTTTGGTAAGACCACACTTGATTTGTGTTTGAAGTGGGAAAGGGCTCTGCAGCAGGGCAATGATGTGATGGACACAGTTTTTGTCTTTTGGCCACATGATGCAGCAGACACCCCCTCCTGGAGCTGTCAGTGATATGGACCACAAGGTGAACTCAAGGTAGGTTCTGAAGACAGGCTCACTACCTCAAGCAAGGCTTGACAGCTTTTGTGAAAGAGCTCCTGTTATGTTACTGATCTTGGAACATGGAGTGACAAAGCATTTTGAATTTCCTATCATGGGCTGACTGCCTTTTGGGGTAGAAAATCATAAACTTGGACATGCCCAGCTTACTGTAATATGCAAATCATATACTTAAGATCATGTAGGACAAAAGGGCTGGAGGAAGCACTGTGGCTGGAGTGTAAGAGTTCCCGCTTCACTCACTATTATGTAATAATTTCCCTTTTGCAACACTCTGATCAAGTGGAATGAATCCTGAGATCAAAATGAAAGAGGACACAAACTCTAAACATGTTTTAAAGATCAGTCAATATATTAAATAAACTTCTGCACAAATGGGTAATGGTTGCCTCACATGTACATTTAGAAATTGCCTTGAGAGACAGCGGAGAGCGGCATTCTTCCCAATGGAAGATTTTCAGTTGTAACTGTAACCAATATATTTGTTTATCTATTTCTGTGGAAAGCAAAGTGGTCCAAGGTAGGAATGTACAAAAATTTCTAGAGAATGTCATATACTCTAGTGCACGTCATAGGTACTTGGAAAAAAATGAAAGTTCAGGGATGAAGAGGTCATGGTAAGGGTCATGTAAGTGAGCATGTGGTAGTAAGCCTCACCTGGGAAGAGTTATGTATCACAGATAAAGGCTCTCTTTCTAGGAAGCACCTATGATGAAAAGGGGAGTAAATTTGATTATGTCAGTAGCCATCTCAGAACTAGTACAATAGTCACACCAGTGGAGGGACCAGTCTCAGTCTCAATAGTCTTCTTGTTATGGTGACTTAGACAATGTCATTTGTTTGAATATCAAATCTAGGGGCTGGGGAGATGGCTCAGTGGAATAAGTGCTTCCCTGGCAAGCGCAAGGGCCTGAGTTCAATTCCTGGTTCCACACACACACACACACAAAATGAATATCAAATCTAAGGATGATAATGTCTATTCTTTGAGATATTCTATAGTTCTTTGGAAACTAGTAAAATTGCATCAGATCCATTTTGGACTGGGAGGGTTTTTGGCTCTTGTTCAAAGATAAACATCTTCCTGGCTGTGTCGTTTTATTTAATTTGCTGATCTGCAATCGCTGCCCCTTGCCAAAGGCTTGTGGTTTCTTAAGGCAATTAAATAACACCTAAGTCATAGGCATAGATTCTCATATATCATGGTAACTGCTCAGTGAGGTCACTTCATAGTAAAGGAGGTAGAGGAATGAGCTATGACATTGGGATCCGTATATTAGACCATCTAAAAGCTTCTGGTTTCATAGAACATTTGAGAGGCTTATTGCAGGGGCAGATGAAATATTGCCTCTTGTATGTCACCAAGAACTACTAAGGGGATACCTGAGGGTGAAAATTGAGATTGGATAATGGAGGAGGGAGAGAATAAATTCAAGTTGAGGTTTTGAGATCAACTGAAACTTCCTTATATACTTACTACTTAGGTTAGGAACGACCACTGGAAATACCCAACAGCCACTGATCTAGTCCCACCCAACCACTACCTCTCCATCTCTTCTGAAAGTTTAACTTCTATTCTGAGTTTGAAAGACACAGAACAGGTTTTTTGTTCTTGTTTATTTTTTAGAAGTTTATTAAATGGAACCATACACTGTGTGTTCTCATGGGTCTAGATTCTTTTAATTGTCTAATTATATAGTAGCAGTTGACAATACATTATTTATTTATATCTATGTCTATATATCTATATCTATGCTTATATCTATCTATCTATCTATCTATCTATCTATCTATCTATCTACCTATCTATCTATCTGTCTATATCTTGGTTACTCTTTTCTTATTGCTGGGACAAATACCCAATACTCGAAGTGAAGTAATTAAAGGTTTATTTAGCTCACAGCTAGTGGGGGCCTTAGTTTATACTCAGCTGGCTCCAAGACAGCGTGGCACATGGCAGAGGGCAGCAATTCATGGCAGTAGAAGGCAACAAAACAGCAAGAGTAAAATGGAGAAGTAACAGAAACAATGGCAACAGAAAGAAGAGTACCCAAGATAGAATTTGGTACCAGAGAAGTGGGGTTGTTGCTGTGGCTAAACCTAACCATGTGGATTATGAACTTTTGGAAATGGCCTATGGGATGAGATAAGGAAAGTTTGGAGATGTCACCTACAGAAGAAGTGCTGAAACAGATTTGGCTGTTCTGTTTGGGAGATTCTGACCAGAATCTGTAATGGTCAGCCTGTAAAGATCAGGCTGGGGAGATTTCTTTTGGGAAGAGGGACTGCATTGGTTGTTGGACTCTGGATGATTTGGATTTTTGTTTGGCAAAAATTTTGCATTTTTCTCATGTCCAGAGATTGTGCCTGAGACTAAGTTTAAGGATGGCAGACCAATTTATCTGGCAAAAGATATGTCAAAACAATCAGATATTGAGGCAGTAGCATGGCTGTTGTTGGGGGCTTTTAGTCAGGTTTATGTTGCAAATCAAGAGCAAAGAGGGCTGGTTAGATTGCTCACTGGATTAAAGCATCTATTTAGGCAGACACAGGGACTGAGTTTCAATCTCCAGCATGCCATGCTGATCCTGACCCCGAGGTGCACAGAGATGGGAACTGAGACTAAACAAGGTAGTGCGTGCCTATAATTTCAGACTTGGGAAGCTGAAAACAAGATAATTATTAGAAGTCTGATCTGTGTTGTGAAACCCTGTGGCCTCTATACTAAGTATATCATTAAACAAAGAGCAAAGAGACCACCAGGCTGATTTAAAATGTGAGTTTGGCCAGAAAGGAAGCTCTAATAAAGCAGTGGAATGCAAAGATAGAGCTGAGAGGATCTCCATTGCCAAAAAGGAACAAGAGAATCAAAATGATGGCCTTAAGGCATCACAGGAGGCAGCAGGTCTCCACCCTTTGTGATCTCAGAATTGCAAGGGTGAGCAACTTTGCCTTGAGGAGAAAGCTGCAGAGCCCCATGTTCCAGAATGACCTAACCTCAACAGGTTCCAGAATGGCACTGGCGTAGAGAATTTATTCCCTGGAATCAGGGTCAGAGTGCTCAGCAATCCAGGCACTCAACTCCTACTAGACAAGGAAGTCTGGCTACTGCTCTGGCTGGCAGCAGACCTTGGCATCATCCATGTGGTGCTGGTTTTAGGCACTTGCAGAATGCAGGAGTTCTGAGGTTAAGAAGGCTTCCACCTCAATTTCAGAAGACCTGGGAGGCCAGGCAGTGTGCCTCTGAGAAGGCTGGTGTGTAAAGCTGTGAGTGAGAAGCCTATACAGTGGAAAGCCCCTAATATGGATCATCTAAAGGAAACTGCAAAAAAGGAGCAAAGCTGGCCTAAAAGAGAAGCCCCAATGGGAACTACCACCAAGACTGCGGAACCACATGGAGCTCACAATTGGCCACAGATTGCTTCAGATGATCCACATGGAACTATAGGACTTAATGTTTTTCCTGCTGGATTTTGGACTTGTGTTGCTTGCTCCCAATGCTTTGTATTCCCCTGTTGTTTGTACCTTTTGAAATGGTAATGTTTATTTTATACCTTTGGATGTTAGAAATGTTTAACTTTTCTTTTGTACAGGGGCGCACCGCTAAGAGTTTGCCTTAGATCTTGGAGGAGACTTGGGACTTGGACTTTTCAACAATGCTGAAACTGTTGGGACTTTGACAACTCTTAGAGATGTGCTAAAATGTCTTTTGCATAAAGGGATGTATATGAGTCTTTGGGGATTCAGGGGTACAATATTATGGTTTGTGTGTACTTGTACCCCCAAAACCTCATGCAGTCATTGAGGTACAGTTCTCCAGTTTATGATTAATTCACGACTCAAGGCTGGGATTATGGGTCTGAGTACTGCTGGGATTATGGTTGCGAATGCTACACCCAGCCTGGGGGTGGATAGCCTGAATGTAACATAAGAGAGACAGAAAGACAGACTTGCTCTCTGTTGCCATTGTTGTCGCTACTCTTCCTTTGGCGCCTCTGCTCTTTCCCACTGCCATGGAAGGTTGCTCTGTGCTATGTGCCACTCTGCCTTGGAGCCAACTGAGTATGGACTGAAACCTCCAGTAACTGTGAGATAAATAAACCTTTTGGTGTTTATTTTGGGTGTCAGGTATTTGTCCCAGAAACAAGAGAAGAGTAACTGAAACAATATACCATGAAAAGACACTTAGTCATGTCACAGTATTGTTGTAAAGAATATTGTAGTACATTTTTTTTTGGCTGAAACATGTACATAGTGCACCTATTTTTGTTGAGTATGTATCTAGGAGAGGGATTTGTAGTTCATGGAATAAATATATGGTCAATTTCAGTAGATAATAACAATCAAATTTCTGAATCAATTTTACTAAATGACACCTCAACAGTAATAAAGCAAAATTGTAGTTCAAATGCATTTTTTGCCGACACTAATTTGAGTACTAAAGTAGGAAAATTAATGAGGCTGCTTCCACATATAAGGGTCGTGGAATCACCACTCCATCTGCTCAATAAAAATCAATCTTCCTGAGATCTATAGGAGAAATGAAGTCACAGAGAAAATTGCTGCCCCAACCCTGGAGAGCCAGGACAGGCAGACACGGAGGCTCACAAGCTGTGGGAATGGATACTCATTAGCAGGAGCTTCTGCGGGAGCCGATGCTGAGGTAGGAAAACCCAAACGGTCCTTAATGAGTTGGTGGAGGCTCAGGGAGGGGAACCGCGAGGTCTAAAGCCTCCAGGGAGGCCCAGTCAGGTCTTGTGTGTTTTACTTAGGCACTGATCATGTTCTCAGTAAACACTGGAGAAAAATTCCCTTGTGCTCATGGGAACAGAGAAAAAGAATCACCCAGAATTGCCACATAACAGTGTTTTTCTTAACAAGAGCTGCCTTCAGAAGGGATGGGTCCACCGCAGCGTCATCTGCTGGACTGTTTTCAAAGCCCGTCTGATGTTGGGACAGGAAACCCCGCAGCTCCAGGTGACCTTGCCTTCCACGGGAGAGGAGGGAAATGCCCTGCTCCAGCTTTCTCTGGCCACCCTGCCCTACGGAGGGCAGGGGCTGGGAAACCAGAAGCCCATTTGAAGCTCACGTAACAGAGACGTAGGCTCAACCAAATTTGGAGACCTACCGGGCTACAGAGTGCTTCCCCAGTACCTACGTTGTAGCGTTACATTTCTAAAAGCCTGTTTATACCACTGTTTTTCACACAATATATCATGCTCAGGAACCAAAGAAATATTTCAGAAAATACTGAAGCCAAAGACAGAAACTGATGAAAACAAACACTAAAACCAGTTGAAATGGAAGGGATGTTGGGATTATTTGAGCAGGAATTTAAAACAATTATAATTAAAATGCTAGGGTCTCTAATGAAAAAGTAGACAACACTGAAAAGGAGGGGACAGGGCCAGTGAGATAGCTCAGGGGACTAAGCGCCTGCTTAAGTAAGTGCAGGGATGAAGATTCGATCCCCCACATCACAGGCCATGTGGGCTCCATCCCCAGGTATGCTGAGCAGGACACTGCACCCTGGCGTGGTGGCGCACGCCTGTAATCTCAGTGCTGGAGAGGCTGATAAGAGGATCACTATGAGTCTGAGCTGCGTTGTGAAACCCTGTACCAAATACATAAAAGAAAGAAAAGAGAAAGAAAGAAAAGAAGATGGGGGACCATAGAAGAAAGATTGGAATCACGAGGAAGAATAACAAAAACCTGTGAGTATGATCGCAAACATTGTAGCAGAAATAAATTCTCTGCTGGGTTTACTATTATGCTGGATACTTCAAGGGGTTAATATAAAAGAAATCCGACACTTCCTCCCAAAAAAGACAAATCAAGAAATTAATAAACTCTTCTCAAAAGAAAATACAAGTGGCCAATAAATACATGAAGAAACATTCAGCCCCACTGGCCACTAGAGAAAGCAAATTAAAACAGCAATGTGATTCTATTTTCTGTCAGATAGAATCTAAAAATTAAATAATAACAAGTGCTGGTGAGAGAGGAGTGCATGAAGGACTCTCCTACATTGCTGGTGGGTATGTAAGCTAGTGCGGTCATTATGGAAGTCAATGTGGAGGCTCTGAAAAACACTAAAAATAGAAATTCTATTTCAACCAGGTAGCCCCCATTTTAGATAGCTTTCCCAAAGTGTTAAAGACATCGTATTACTGCAATAGCTGCATACCATTATATATAGCAGCGAAATTTAAAGTAGTTAAGTAATAGAAGCAACCTATGCATCCATCCACATAAAGAAAATGTGTATTGTATCTACCTACAATAGAGTATTTCTCAGTTATACAGAGGAATAAATTTGAGTCATTTGAAGGAAAGCAGATGCAACTTGAAAATATAATTTTAAGTGAAATAAATAAGGCACATAAAGTTAAATGCTATATGGTTTTCCTCATATGAAAAATTTGAAGGGTAAAAGAAGTACAATCAAAATGAAAATGGAACAAATGGGGAGAATTGATGTTTTGCAAATGGGAGGAGGTGCAAGAAAATGAAGATGGTGCAGAGGGGAAGGGGACGTGGAAAGGATCAGAGTGCTTTGTGTATGTGTAACAACTATTTGTTGTGAAGCAAAGGGAAAGGGAAAGGGATTAAAGGAATTTTTTGATTAAATGAGTTCAGGAGCCTTAAGTATGGGTATCTACTCTGTAAGGTGAATGTCAGCAATGTGTACTGCATATGTGTACTTATAGAATAAAATAAAAACAAGTAAGAAGTAAACTGGACACAGCTGAAGAAAAACACTTCTTGGAGAGCTTCAGTAGAAGCTCTGAAAACTGCAAAGCAAAGAAGATAAAGGAGGAATACAAAGACAATATAATTTCTAAGAATGGCAGGAAAACTACTAAAGTCTAATACATGTATAATGGGAATGCAAGCTAGTGAAGAAAGAGAATATATAATGGATGAAATACTTGGAATAATAATGATAAAGAATTTCTCCAAATTAGGGTGAGAAATAGACCTGGGGAGCTCAGAGGTTAACAAGAAGAATAAATCACAAAAGACTAATAAGTATGTCATTTTCAAACAATCAAAAATCAAAGGTAAAAAATGAGCTAAGAAAACCACAGAAAAACATCTCCTGGCCCATATCTCACCCATGGATATAAAAGTAGGAGGTACTTAAGTATTTGGAAATCTTCATTCTGTGAGTCATCATTCAGAGAAATAGTTTCATCCTCTGTGAAAGACACTGTCAAGAAAAAAAAGAAAAACTACACCATAGACTATTAGAAAATATTTGGTAAATAGTACCTCATAAAAAATTGTTATCCAAAATGTATAAAAAAATCTTTCCACAGCAAGAAAATAACTTGATTAAAAGATGGACCAAAAACCTGGATATCTTTTTTTTCCAAAATTTTATTGAGAAACAAATAGCAATAAGACAGTTTCAAACCAAATCGGTAGGACAGTTTCAATAATTAACACATTGCATACATTCTTCCTAGTGGTTAATTGCAGAACAAGATGCAGACATGATATCCTATTTACAGACACCATTAGAACAAATCCCTCTATTCATTAAGAGAATGTAACTATATATCTATCCTAACCACTTTGAATACACAGATACAAAATGGACATTCATCTCTATCCCCTTTTTTGTTAAGTTCCGTAATTTGAATATTATAGGTGTGTAAACTAAGCAAAATATTCTAAAAGAGTCTAGTAGTCCATAATAGTATTGGGGCTTCCGCTTCACTAGCAATGTCAGAAATTGTTGACCTGCGCCCCCTACAACTCAACATAACACCATGGCTTTACTTCTTATACTCATTTTTGTACTTTTCTGCTGGATAATTAAGACCAAGGTAAAGCAGGACCTATGCAACAAGAGTTGTAGCTTTTGGGTCTGATAAGGTCAGTGAAATCCCCTCAGGATTTATCCTGAGGTCTTGTACCTCAGATTGTAGAACCTTTGTCAGTGTCAGCCATGTGGATGAGTCACGGCCATTGCTTGGCCAATGTGCTCTCTGTGAAAGCCTGAGAGAATGTTTTCTCTCCATGTGACTCTTTTTAGGCACACTGTACATCATCCATCACTTTTCTCTTTGGCCCCATAATCTCCTTGATCAGAAAATTTGGGACACTACTGAGTTATGTGACATTACAGTACAAGTTCTCATATGTCTTGAGTCTTAATTGACCTTGGAAGGCTAGGGCCAAAATGTTGGCTTTCCTTGCGGCCTTCCTTTTTCTCTAATTTTGGTCTGCAAACTCAGGTTGTTAACCCTCCAGAAGACATGCTTATTGTTATTACCATACAAGCTAGGCTGTTAAGCTTAGCTTCACTATCTGTCTGAATATCAAACATCTTAGGCATAACATGGAACAGATGTTTTTCATCAAGTATTGATATGTTGAACTTTAAGTCCTTACAGAATATGATGAAAAAACATTTAAAAATTAGAACATATTTTAAAAAATAGTCATAAAGAATTATATACTTATGTTTACACGTAAGTCCAAAAATCTAACCATATACAACCTTGAAGCAGGATAGTCCCACAACATTCCTTTTCCTGTCTCTTGCCTTCATTCACCACCCCTTTCTTTTTGAACAGCCATCTACCTGAGAGGCAGCACAGCAGCAACTGGCATGTCATGACAAGCAGCCCGTATTCAGAAGACCAGAAAGACAGGCACTCCAAGCATGAAACTACTATTACACATTACCATCTTCAGTGCAGTTACTTAGTTCACAGGTGTCAGTATATATAGTTAGTTAGGGTGAGAATCTTTCCAATTAACGGCTAGATTCAAAAATCTTCAGAAGATTCTCAGGATCATTGCCTTGCCTATCTTCTACATATAACTCTATGAGTTGTCACTGTCATGATTCCTGGCTCTTCTCCTTTCCCTCTCTTAATTAGTTAGTCCTTGAGTTTCTGCTTTCCTTTTAGTTGTATTATACCTTTCTATTTGTATTTCTTCTTTTGAGTTCTTATACCAGGGAAACTATACAATATCTACACATGTGTGTCTAGTTTATTTTACTTATATCTTCAAGTGGCATCCACTTCAATATAAAGGCTTCAAGTTTATCATTCTTTATAGCTGAGTAATACTCCATTGTGTAAAAATACCACATCTTTTTCAACTGTTCCTCAGGTGATGGGCATCTTGGTTGTTTCCAAGATTTGGCTATCACAAATTGTGCTGCTATAAACATCGGCACACATATATCCCTATGATATGATGTTTTCAGATCCTCTGGGAAAATCCCCAGTAGAGGAATAGCTGGTTGAAATGGGATTTCCAGTCCAACTTTTCTAAAGAGTCTCCACACTGATTTCCATAATGGTTGCACCAGTCTACATTCCCACCAGCAGTGGAGAAAGGTAAATCTGGATATCTTAGCAAAGACTATAAACAGATATCACATGAGAAGATGAAATAGTGCTGTACAATGTAGTGTGTCTTCAGAGAAATGATATTAAAATGAAAATGAGATATCACTGTGCACTGTGTTAGAATGACCAGAATCCAGCACCAAATACTGGCAAGGAACTGCTCTTCACTGTTAGTGGGAGTGTTTGTTTGTTTGTTTGTGGTACCTGAGATTGAACTCAGAACCTTGCACTTGCCAGGCAGGCACTTATTCTATTGAGCTATATCCTGGCTCTCTGTTAGTGGAAATGTGAAATATGAAATGTTACAGCCACATTTGAAGAATAATCAGAATTTGTTCAGAAAATTAAACCTGGTCTTACCATGCAATCCATGGACTATATCTAGAGGAGGTCAAAGTTTATGTCCACACACAGTTGTTTGTAGAAGCTTTACTCATAGTTACCAAAACTTGAGGTAATCAAGAAGTCCTTTAATAGGTGAGTGGATCCAGACAATGCAAAATTACTAAACATCCAAAGAATTTAGGCATGCAAATATGTGGGGAAATTTAAGTGCATCTTAGCCTAAGAAGCTGATCTGAAGACTGTGTGAATCCATTTACCTGGGATGGCAAAAGTTGGAAACAACAAAAGGATTCTTGGGGAGAGCAGTAGTTGCTAGGGGGTGTGTAGAAGGGATAAATAAATAGGTAGAGCACAGCAGGGTTTTTGAATAGTGCAGATGTTCTGTGAGATATCCTGATGGTGGGCACATCTTTACATGTGCAGAAACACAGAATGTGCAACACCAACTGTTGACTCTTACCTATTCTGAGTGAAAATGGATGTGGGTTTATTAATTGTAACAAATGGAGAATTGATAAGGGGAGATGATGCTCATATGGGGGGAAAGTGATATATGAAAAGCCTCTACTTTCCTCTGAAGTTCCCAGTGAACCTAAATAAAATCTTACACACACACACACACACACACACACTTGTGCACGTACACGCGCGCACGCGCGCACACACACACACACACACACACACACACACCAACACCCCTACTCAACTCTAGTCTTTCTAGATCAATACATTTGGTATAGAGACCAAAGACTTGCAACTAAAATATATTTGGAAGATACAAGCACAGAGAATACACTAGGAGAGTCACTGTCCTGGGAGAAGGTAATTTCTGCAGGCAAATTGTTGCAGAGCTGGGCGGCGCCCTCTGCGTAGCTGCTTAGGCTTCGTCTGCTAGATCCTTCAGCCTTCTCCTGCCTGGAGCTCTCCCCCAGCCCCTCCTCTAGGGCTGCTCCTCACTGGGCGCTGCACAGGCACTTGCAGTGATTTCTGTTGCAAGGGCTGAGCTTCATGGGGTGTAGGATTGGATTTGGGGGAGTGGCTTAAGATAAATTATTTTTCTTTAATGGCTAAATCGTCACACCCATATACTGTTTATGTAATAAAAGAAGTACAGGAAAATAATGAGCTGGGATTAATTAGACTATAATCAAACTGACAAAATGAATGTTTTAAAAACAAACATAAAATTCATCAGTGATCCTATCCAGAGACTTATATTGGCTTTGTCAGAGTTACTTCATTTTTTATACTACCAATGACAACTTTCCATGAAGGGTTTATAAGTAAACCAATTTATAAAAGGAATTTTAAACAATCTTTTCAAAGTAAATTTATGAAATGCAGATATATGAAAGGATTCCTGAAAGAACCCTTTTGTACAGCGCTGAATTTTTAGACATAATCAGATCGTACTAAAATCTCAGTATGATCCCTCCTGAGAACTTCTAAAGATAGCTGTTCTTCATTAGTAAACCAAAGTTAGACAAAGTGGTCCCTAACCATGTCTTCATCTTAGCTTAAGCCTTTGTCAAGCTAGTTGAACAATATAGTGTAGTTATTCTAGAGTTTAAAAGGCGGTTGATCAACAAAAACAGGCATTACATATTTTAAGAAAAAGTTTTCATTTATACTGATATTATTTTAGTATGGATGGAAAGATGAGATTTATATTTGCATAGGCTGATGATAGAAATATCATTTCGAAGGGGGAAAAATATAGAGTGAGTTAAGACTGAGGTCATATTGAGGTCCTTGAGATTAAGCATGATTTAAGAAATACTTGGAAATTCTTGGTCACATCTTTGACTCCAAGTTTGACAGGACAATTGGTTGATAAACCTTGGATGGTGGCCAATAAGAGATCCTGCTAAGTAAAGCAGTAACCAGAGGGCTAAAATGAGTGTTGAAACAATAAAAATAGACTAGCTTGCCTCATTGTAAGGACTGCAGAGTTTTTTGGAAACACTTTGTTAAATACTCTGTTATAGAGCAAAATAAAAATCCAAGTAGCTCCCATGAGCCATGCTCCTGTAAAAATCAATAAATTCTTCAAACTTCCCTTTTATGTTTAAAATTACCTTGTGTGGAAGTCATGTTAGGAAGAAGACCTAAAAGTGAACTCTCCAAAAGTGAATATGCATAGGGTTCTTTTCTAGAATAAACAGGAAATGACCAGCGGTTGTAATGCTGACTTTGGAAAAAAGTATTTGATAATGGTGAATCTCAAGTTTTAAATATTAATTAGAGAACAATCATTTGTATTTATTACCAGTATACTAAAACTGGAATTTCTTGCAAAATGCTGATGCCATCCATAACATAGACTGTTAGGATATTTATAGTATTAATTAATGTAAAAGAAGATTCTGGAATACTTTTGTGGCCAAATGTTAATACTAATTGAAAAACATATTTTGCATGTAAAATAATTGATATAGTGGGTTAGTGGAGAGAATACACTGCCACATAATTTATGCATTCCTATGTAAGTAGAAATTATCTTAATCTAATCACTGCCTATTTGCTCTATTACATTGTTAATGTTGTAACTTTACATTTTCCTTCATCCTACCATAATAGCAGGGTTTCAATTTAACCTTTTCCAAGATAGTTGAAGATTTTATAACAGCTTTAAAAAATGGGCAAAGTGAAAATGAAGAAGAAAATAGCTTGTAGACCATTTAGATGAGGCAGATGTCATTATAATTGAAGTCAGGGATGAAATATACACTTTACTTGATTAAATTTAGCTCTGAACTTACTGGTCATAAAGACAGAAATGGAAATGGTCTTACATATTTCTCAATGATTATCAGCTGAAAATGTGCAAAGTTTATATGGATTTCTCATAGTCTTCTGAGTTACTCCATAAACTATAAAGAACATTCTGACACTTGTGTTACTCCTTAAAAAATTGTATCAAAATCTCTTTTATTCTCAGAGTCTTTCCTGTATTTATGTAGCATAATATCATGAGTCTAAGTTTACATGGGAAGAGGGAGGATTTTTCTCATCCAAAAATTATTATCTAGGGTATATATTCCACAGATATAAGCATAAGAGGATCTCTGTGTTGATGCTATTCAAAGAGGTGGGATTAAATACCGTGGGTGTGAATAGTAGCTCTAATAGCTTATATTTAAGAATTTTGTTAAATTATTTGACATCTTTGAGATTCACCTGACAAGTTCAAAAGAAGATGTTCATAATATGTATCTTCAGCATTTGCTGTAAAGATTATTACTCCAGAAGCTACTGTAATGTTCTGAATGTTTGTGTCCTCCTCAGATTATATGATGAAAACCTACTTACCGAAGTGATGCTGTTAGCACACAAAGCCTTTAGAGGATTCTGAGGTCAGGAAGGTGGCATGGTGACAAATCCAATTACCCTTCTTATAAAAGGGATGCCAGAGAGCTGCCTTGACATTTGCACCACATGACGACATGGTGAGACGGCATCACCTACAAAAGGGAAGGTGGGTGCTCATTAGATTCCAAACATGCACAGGCCTTGATCTTTACAGTGCTCAGAACCAGGCAAAATAATTTCTGTTATTTGTACAATACTAACTCCAAAATGTTTTATTACAGAAATTTGAATATATTAAGAGAGCTAGTAAAAAATTTGACGAAATCATGAATCCATGAAGCATGTATATTACATCTGTGGTGCAGAGTAAAATTGGAAAAATGCTATTTTAAATAAATATTCCTCCCATGTTAAGATAAATTCAGTAAATAGTTAGAAAAATAGTTAGAAAAATATTGACTATTATACTGATAAAAAGAGTTTTGAGGAATAGACTTTATAATGAATTTCACTTAATTTCTTGTGATCAGTGATACTTTACCACTGAAACTATATATGACAAAGAGACAAGGTCATGATAGTAAACAACAGTGTGATTTTGAGCAATTAGCAATTTCTACAATTTGTTACATCATTTTCTGAGGTTGCATAAGACTTTCCCCCCATAGCCCATTTGCAAAGATGTGATGGGCTACCTAACACATCCACATAAGGACATACATAAGTCTTTCATATATATGGTCTTGTGTGAGCCCAGGGATAACACTGTTTTCTAGACTGTTCTGTACATTTCAAATACTGTGATGACTCTTGCAAGTTCTTTGCTTTAGAGGCTAAGTACTCTGGTGTTGCTGGAGTTTCACACAGTTCTATGTATAAAGGAGTGCTCACTTTAATTTTTTCACTGCCCTGTTTGCAGGTAAGTGTGCTTCTACAACTCCACTAAGTTATTCAACAGAATAACCCGTTAGAAATATGAGACTTCCTGGCAGTTAGTACTGAATACATTCAGTGATTCACTTGTTCTCAGAGCCTTTGCATTGGCCTTGGTTGAGGTCACTACAGCTGAATTGTCTTTATTGTACAACATCCGAGGTGCCCAGCTTCACAGAAACTTTGAGGTATAGCATATAAAAGGTTGAACATGTCTAAATCAAGTGTTGATAAGGTTCATTCCTAATTTTACATACATAATTGCTTTACTTCCGTTTATTTTACTTTGTTTTGTTTTATTTTATTTTATTTTTGGGAAGGGTCTATGGGGTACTCAGGGTCTCACTGCTAGATCAGACTCATACTGATTCACCTGTTTACAGCCTCCCAAGAGCTGGGATTACAGGCTCGCACCACCACACCCAGTCTCAACTGCCCTCTTAATGCATCCTGGGGGCAGGGCCGGCATGGCAGGCCCAGGGATTGAACCCCTGGCCCCTGCACCTGCACCTGCTTGTAGGTACTTTAATCCGCTGAGCTATTTGGCTGGCCCTTTACTTCCATTTAAATCTGAAATTTTTTTGAAAGTAAAAAGAAATATTTATTTGTTGCCATTATATCTCTTACATTTGTAACACTGATCCTAAGTCATCTCATTAATTTGTTTCAAAATTCAAGTTCAGAGTAGTGAAACTGTTTATATAGCTTTATTAATCCTAGGTTTCACTCCTGTCTTGTTTTCTGTTTTTTTCTGCCAGGTAACCTCAAACCTTGATTAGTTATTTAAAAATCAATATCTTATAAAGAGAAAATTGCTTTTATATATTACTTTACCGTGTTTTGCTGTACATAGCATTATTGGTTTGAATGAAGTAATGTTAACTGCTTAACTCAGAAGTAAACCTTTTATATTTCTTGTATGTATGTAGGAAGTTTTTTAGGCATGGGGGTCTTTGCAGAGGAAGAAAACTCATTAAAAATTAGTTTATTACCTTCTTATTTTCCAAAGCATATTGAAAATTGAACTCTATTCAGAAAATAGGGACGTTATTGACTTTCCCATTTGTTTCTCTGTTCTCTTAGTTTTGGTGATATACGATTTTTAAGAGAGTGGTATTAAGTACTTTTAAATTTCCAACCAGAGTTTATTTATCTCTTTATTTAAGCATGGCCTATCATCTGTCCACACTGATTGCATGTATTTACTTCTTTGCTCCTCTGGTAGAAGATGAAGTCAGAGACTTTAAAAATCTCTCTTTCCTTCCTAGTACCCACTGCACAAGTTACATGAATTTCATTGCTTCTTTTTATTAGCATCTGTTAATGGTACATACTACATACATTCAGCTTTGGAAAATTGGTAATAAACTTATTGGGTTTTGATCCTGTTCACTTCCTTTGCTCATCCTTCTCTTTATCTCTACACCAGGACCTAATTTTTCTTTTTTTTGTGACAAGATTTCACTATGAAGCTCAGGTTGGCCTTGAACTCACTTTGTAGCCTAGACTCTTGTGGAACTTGTAACAATCCTGCCTCCTGAGTGTTGGGATTACAGGCATTTGCCACCACACCCAGAATAGCATCTATTTTCTGTTCTTTCAAATATTGAATTATTTGTTTTTTTTGTAATTCTATTTTTTATTAGTTTTATTGAATAAATTCTTAGATTCACTTATCTTCATTTAGTTTAGTTTTTATTGTTTAGTCTTCCTTTCATTACTTTCTACATGGATCTCATAATTCTTTTTGTTCTACCAGTTTCAGATTTAGTTTGTTCTTGTTTTCCTAGGACACTAAGAGGCATCACTGAATTACTTATTTGGGATCATGCTATTCTTTTTATGTGTTCATTCACAGCTATAAACTTCCCCCCTAGAAATGCATTCACTGTGTTCCATTGGCTTTGATATGTGTTGCTTCCATTGTCATTTGGTTATAGAAACTTTTTAATTTCTTCTGATTCCTTCCATGAAGGAATTTAATGAATTCCTTATAAACTTACAATCTAATAATTATTTAGTGTCCAAATGTTTTTATAGTTTCTGTGGATTTTTATGCTGTGACACTACTATCGTCTGATAGTATACCAGATAATCTTTAAATTATTTTATATTATGTAAGTATGCCTTGTAGCCTAGGGTATAGTCTATTTTGCAAAAACTTCTATGTTTCTCTGAGAAAAATGTGTATTCTGCTATATTTAGATGAAATACTCTGTACATATCTATTAAGTTATTTTATTGTTCATTATTTCATTAACTCCGATGTTTTATTTTTTTGATCTGGTTGACCTGAGTAATTTTGAAAACCAGGTATTGAAATGCCCCTCTGATTGCCTTGTTGCTTACCTGTCCTTTTAAGCCCAGTAGTGTATGTTCTAAACAGTTGGGTGTGCCAGTATTCTGTGTGTAGATATTTACAGCTGTTGCCTGTACCTGTTGGGTGATTCCCTTTAGCAGTATGCAGTGGCCATCTTTGTCTCTTCTGGTCAGTTTTGGCCTGAAGTTGTCTGATTCTGAAAATTAGATATCAACTTTGGGTTGTTTGGGGCTTCTGCTTCATGAAGAGACTCACTTTCAGTCTCTTCTCTTTGGATGGGGTGTCTCTTGTAATCAGTATATGCACTTTGTCTTTTGATCCAGTCTGCCTGTCTGTCTTTTGACTGGGGAAGTTGAGACCATTGGCACTGGAACTCATTATGGCCAGGAGCATATTTTTTTTTCTGTGATACTTGTTTAGTAGTCATGCATTTCTTTTTTTTTTCTTTTCTTTTTTTCTCTTTCTTTCTTTCTCTCTTCCTTCCTTCCTTCTTTTCTTTTCTTTCTTTTTTTTTTTTTTGGTGGCTGTCTCAGTCAGCCCTGGGGGCAGGGCTGGTGTGGCATGTGGGCCTGGGGATCTAACTGTGGTTCTTGTGCTTGCCTAAGCCGAAGCATGTGCTTTAGAACACTGAGCTATCTCGCTGGCCCCAGTCATGCATTTCTTTAGATATTTTTTCTTATGGGAAATCGTTGGAAGGCAGTTTTCAGGATATAAATATCTGGGTTGACAATTATTTTCTTTCAGGTTTTGAAAACTTCACTCGAAGCTCTACTGGTCTTAATGATTTGTGCCAATAAATTCAATTATTGGGATAGGCTTGCCTTTGCAGGTTCCCTGCTGCCTTCCTCTAATGTCATTTAATAATTACTTTCTGCTTCTTTTAAAATTATGAAATTTTGTTTTGATGTCTCATGAAGAGATTCTGTTTTGCTCATGCCTATTTGGATTATAGAGCTCCCTTGCACTTGAATACTGAATTGTTTTCCTAGATTTGGCACATTTTCTGCTATGATTTCAATGAACACTTTTTAAAAATTATGTCATCTTCTAATTTTTTATTATTCCTATAATTCTGAAATGTGTGTGTGTGTGTGTGTGCGTGTGCGTGTGCATGTGTGTGTGTGTGATCAAGAAGCTGGTAGGTGGGTCCAGCTTGCATGATGTCTTGCCATTTTTAGGGTTCCTTTGAGTATTGCTCCATTATGTCCACCTTTTCTTCTGTTTGATGCTGTCATTATTTTGGTCAAGTCTGCTATCCATTTTTACCTTAATGTTTTTGAGATGGGGTCTCACTCTAGAGTTGAGGCTGACCTTGAACTTACTATGCAGACTGTGTGGGCCTTAAACTCATGACAATGCTTCTGCCTCAGTCTCCCACATGCTGAGATTACAGGGGTGTGCCACTACACCTGGCTTCCATTAAATTTTTATATCACATATTTCTGCTTCTTTCATAGTTTCTAATTTCTAACTGAAGTGGTCATCTGTGCCTTGTATTGTAGTTCCTTCAATTCATTTATTGTTTGTTTCTTCTTTAAAACCCTTGGACATTCTGTTGGTGAAATCCCATATCTACTGAACTAGATACTCTGAAGTCACTAAGCATCTTAGGCCTCACACGTTTCTTCCTTTATCTCTTCAAACAGTTTTACCATTTGGTTTCTGAGTTCTTTGGTTATAGCTTCCTCTGTATCAGGGTCTATGAGATCAGCTTTTGGGGAGCTAGAGATTATTGGAAGTGTTTTGTTTTGCTTCTTCATATTCCTACTTTTTTGCAGTGTGGGTTGAATACCAGTTAGGGTACAGAAATTCCGTCACTACTGAGAGGGTCTCCTTAATTAGATTTTGTCATCCTATAATGTGTCCTTGGGTTTCACTGCATTTTTGTGTTTATTCCCTCTTCAAGCTATTTCAGCACATTTGAAGGGCTTCTTAGCAGCTAACTTTCTTCTGGATCATGAACTCAAGCATCACTCAGAAAGGAGGAAATGCAGAGACAGGCCCTCCCTGGAGCCGAGGTTAGCAATCCAAACTGTGTCATGCTTTGCTCTGCTGCCTTTAGTTTCTCCAGTTGCTCTAAGGTTTCTTGTTTTCCTCTCAGTTTTTCTTGATTCCCACAGTTCCACTTCTTTTTTTCATGACTAAATTATTATTTTCCAGGTGTTCCAACTCCAAATGCCAAAAAACATATTGGACTCTATTGCTTTTTTCTTGTATTTCCCTTTGTAAGCTATGTCT
>NW_004524582.1:10136278-10137614 GCF_000260255.1 Octodon degus | reverse complement strand
ATCCGTGGCCCCGGGTCGTCTCACTCACCACCAGGCCTGCACTCTGAGTCTGTTCAGGATCCCGCGGCCTTTGGTTGTCTCCATAAATTTTTATTTTAATGAAGTGCTAAATAGTAAGTATGGTTTGTAACAAAACTGTTAAAATGTGTTTATCAGGGTGGCAGAGTTATGAGGTCAGGCCTTTAGGAGACACTGATGACTCCTTTTGAAACTGGAGTAGATCTCACAGGTAGTTTTCATGAGGGGAGCATATTAAACATTGGCCCTTTTGCATCCTCCTCTCTCTAAGTCATATTCAACAGCTTTTCTACTTTTCTTTCACAAAACTCTCACCAGGAGCCAAGGGGCTAAGACCATGCAGACTGGAACATACAGCTTCTGGAGCTGTGAACAAAATAACTACTTCTCTTTAAAAATCATCCAGTATCAAGTGTCCTGTTAAAGCAACAACGAAGGACTAAGGTAGCAACTTTTTATGAAGTATTAGAAAAATAGCAAAAGGTCAGGGTGAGAAAATAAATTCCATCTGTGATCCTACCAACCAGGAGTAGTGCTACAGTGATACACTTTCTGCAGTTCCTCTGACTGTGTTTGCCTCTGCATGTGGGACATCCTCATATGCACAGGCACGTTCAGAGAAGCGCATTACTTTTGATGTGCTCTTGTGAAGAATTATGCATTTTATTGTTCTTACTCATCTACATTGAAACTTGAAAAAATCTCTATTTATGTTTTCAGTGCCATAATTTATTCAGCTATGTTTTTAATGATGATGACTTAGGATGTTTCTCATTGATTGGATACTCATGCTTAGAACAGCACTATTCATAATGGCTAATATTAGCAGACATCCATGTGTCCATTAATGGATGAATAGAGAAGGAAAATGTGGTTTACTACTCTAGCATTAAAAAAGGATAAATTTGAGTCATTTTTTAGGAGTATGGAGGTACCTTGATTATAATGTTTAATGTAATAAACTGGATCCACAGCCTTAGATAATCTATAGTTTTTCTTATCTGAAAAAGTATAAATAAAGAATAAAATAAAAGGTCTGTGGTTGGCTCCATCCCAGGCAGAAATGGTGTGGCAAAGAGGCATGGCAGAAGAAAAGCTCCACCCCTCAAGGAGGTCAGGATGTACAGAGGGGAGGGCGAAGCTGAGTAAGGAGAGAAACTCTTCGAGGTCATAGCCCCAGGGACCCCCTCTAACCAGGCACCGCCTCCCAACAAACTCAAGTGCTGAACTAGGACTTTAAAAATTTATACTGGATGCGATATGAATCATTCTCTCTCTCTCTCTCTCTCTCTCTCTCTCTCTCTCTCTCTCTCTCTCT
>NW_004524582.1:10133245-10136178 GCF_000260255.1 Octodon degus | reverse complement strand
CTCTCCCCTCTCTCTCTCCTTTCTAGATCATTAGGAAAGATGTATATTTTTATTGAGGCAAACCTACATGTAAGAAAATACATATATCTGTAGAAAATTGGAAGAATTTTGGAACATGTATATTCAAATAAAACCAAAAATCCAGTATGACCATGGACTTTTCCAACATTTTTGAAGATTCCACTCTGTCCTCTCACAGGTATCTGTTCTGATTTCTACAGAAGAAATTTGTCTATGATTGAATAATATTAATATAAATGGAATCATACACTATGTGCTTTGTAATATATACTTCTATTTAAATGTTGTAATAAAGCTAGAAACTTGTTGTTTTTGAAGCTACAATGTCCTCCAAAGCTCATACGGTCCGAGTGAGGGCTTCTGGAGTGTGGTTGGGTCATAAGGTCTTTTTAATCCCTAGTGGATTATCCAGGGGTCAGTTCAGCAGTTGAGTTTGTTGGGAGGCGGGGCCTGGTTAGAGGGATCCCTGGGGCTGTGACCTCGAAGAGTTTCTCTCCTTGCTCAGCTTCGCCCTCCCCTCTGTACGTCCTGACCTCCTTGAGGGGTGGAGCTTTTCTTCTGCCATGCCTCTTTGCCACACCATTTCTGCCTGGGATGGAGCCAACCACAGGCTGTAAGCCTCAACCCAAACAACCCTTCCTCCTGTATGTGTGGGTGGTGGGTATTGGGTCTCAGCAATGAGAAAATGACCAAACATTTATACAATGATTTCTCCTTTCTTAGTTTACTTGTGCTTGTATAGTCCCTTGCTGCCTTAGCTCGTCAAAGAGGCAGGTGCTTTTTAAGATGTACTTTTACTGCATTTTTTCTAAGCAGAGTAACAAAGCCTCATTTGAATATGATAGAGGCAAAGAAAAAAAGAGTGCAGTAGTTCAATAACAGGTAAAGAAGCTGACTTACAAAAGGGATGCTGAATTACCTATGCTCAGGAAATTGGTGGAGACGTAATCGCGGACTATTTAATGATCTTTCTATGAATACTTGGATGAGAAGGAAATGGGGTCAACTGATTAGATTATTTATTTCTTAGCAATATCCTCCGTTTTTTCTCTAGTAGAGCTTGACAGTGGTTGAGTAAACTCGTAACATTTTTCTGGGGAAAAAATTTGTATTTCTCCAATCGTACTTGCCCACAGGTGTTTACAGGAAAACACAGGAAATACTAAACCATAATTAGTAGCCATTTAGATTCAATTTCATTGGAAAATGGCGTTCACTAATGCAATTCAGAAGAAGTTCATCTTTGCTCAATGTACTCCTCTGACAGAGAATCCCTTTACTGCAGAATTACATCTGTCAAGACAGAAGCCCTTTAAAACCAGGGGTTCAGAAAACTTTGTGCTTTAACTCTCTGGTACCTTTTTTTTTTTTTTGCATTTTAGGACAGGGTCTACAGGATGTTCAGGGTCTCACTACTAGATCGGACTCGTAGTGATCCCCCTGTTTACAGCCTCCCAAGTGCTGGGATTACTGGCCCGTGCCATCAGGCCCAATCTCAATTGCCCTCTGAGTGCGTCCCGGGGACTGGTCCGGCGCAGTAGGCCTGGGGATCGAATTCCTGGCCACTGAGACTGCCTAAGCAGGCGCTTTACTATACTGAACTATTTGGCCAGCCCTTCTGGTACTTATCGAAACCAGTACATTATTATATTCTTGGTATCTGGAGTGGAGTGGTAGGGATGATATATGAGCAATGGACAGAAGTTTCATTTTAGTTTGGATCGAAATTATTTTGTTATTAGGCAAATTACAATTTTTTCAAGTAACCCTTATTACTTTTGTTCAAATCAGTAGTTTTCATGTCCTTAGCAAGGTAGTGGTATCACAGAGAGATCAGTTCTCCTGCAAATAATTTGCAAATTTAACATGATCTTAATAAAGCTTTTAGCAAGATGCATTCTTTAAATTTGGATTGTTCATTCCCGATAGGTTGACTATGAAGTCCATATGGAAAATCATTTAAAAAATGACTGTGGGCTTGGGGATCTTAAGGAGATAAGGAATGGCTAGAAGACTGGTCTACATTTCAAAATATATTATAATAGCTACACACACAGATTCTTTTGTATTTGGATATAAGGGAAAAGGACCATATCATTTATTGGAATATTTAGAAAGAGATTCATGTTTACTTAAAATTAGTACCTGATGCAGGAAACATCTCCAATTCAAAGAAAGAGACTTTAAAAATATTGCTGGGAAAACAGAATCATGATGCAGAAAATTAAAAGTAGTTTTAACCTTCTCCTGATATTTATACCACTATAATACTAATAACAGTATCAAGTGAATCAGATATATAATTATAAAAGTGAAACCACTTAATTTTTAGAAAATTACTATAGATATACAACCCCATTCCCTTAATTCAATGAATAGAGAGGTTTGTTCTAATAGTGTCTGTGGACAGGATATCATGTCTGCATCTTGTACAATGAATAACCACTAAGACAACAGTATGTAATGTATTAATTAGTGAAAATGTGCCAGTAATCGGTTGTGAAACTGTCTCACTGATATTTTTCTCAATAAAATTATAAAAAAGAAAATTATTGATCAATTAATTTGTAACCTGCAATTGAGAAAAACTTTCCCAATATTTTCTATTTTCTGATGAAATAAAAACAATACATAGAGATACATAGAGTATCAAAATATGCAAAAGAAAGCTCTCAACAAAATTAATAAAACAAGTGTAAAATAGATCATAGATTTCACAAATAACAAAACACAAATTACCTTTAAGTGTATGTAAATTCCTCATCTTGTCTCATAAGAAGAGAGAAAACAAATAAATATTCCTTGACATTATTTCTCAAATATTAAACTGCCAGAAACCCAAAAGTTTTAAAAAAATACTCTCAAGACTATGGGGTATAAAATAAAGACTATGGGGGTTTAAAAACTGGGGG
>NW_004524582.1:10128470-10132780 GCF_000260255.1 Octodon degus | reverse complement strand
CATGCTATTTAAAGACACCTTTATTCTTCATCCCTGTAATAAATGTCAAATAAAATTGTTAAGTAGTCTTGCCAACTGAGGCCACAATTCATTGACAAGTTTGGAAACTAATTTATTCAGGATCCTCAGTATGCTGAAAAAAATGAAAAAGAAAACACACACCAATACGCATAAAGCTGCCAATAAATGTTTAATATGAAAAGAAAAAGACAGAAGATACTTCAGTAAATAGAAAAAGAAATGAAGAATCATTACATAGACAACTGTGTCTAAGTTCGGTTGAGATAGGTATTGCAAATATTACAGCTAAGAACATTAAAGGTCACCACATTAAATATGTTTCAAATTTACTACTAAGTCCCACTGCAGCAAAACACCAACAGATTGCTGCACAGCTTGTTCCTCTTGCTTTAACTTGGTCACAGGGTCAGAGAAGTGTTAGAAGTGTTAGACACTGGTGGTTCCAAACCTACAACTCTGACCAGCCTATACAAAACTTTCTCTCTAACCCTGACCCACTGATATTCCTTATTCTATTAAATGTACTTTAGTGCATCTTAAAATTATAAAATACATCACAATCCTTGGTAGAATATAATGTATGGTATAAATTATTATAAAACAAGGCCTTATTTGAGGAAATATGTATATATATAATTATATATATTTAATTATAGTCCTCATTAACACCTGACTTTTGTATTTGCTTCGTAGTTTTTTTCTCCAACTTCTATTATGAACACAACAAGAACAACACTTTTACAATTTTATCTATTGCTATATCCCACATAGAACATAAAATTAGGTAGGCACTCATTTTTTGTAGAATATATATATATATATATATATATATATATATGCTATTTTTGTGGTATAAGATAGTGTAGATGGATTGTAATAGTTTTTATTCACTTTTTCAGTTTGCAGCCAACATTTGGTAGAAGCATAATAGCTTACTGTGGAAGTTTACTTTAGTTAAAGTTCAGCTAAAAAAAGGATGCTAAAAGAAAATTATCTGCTGTACCGGCCCCACACCCAGGGCACACTGATACAGTGGTTGAGACTGGGTGTGGTGGCATGCGCCTGTAATCCCAGCACTTGGGAGGCTGTAAACAGGAGAATCACTATGAGTCCAATCTAGTAGTGAGACCCTGCAAACCCTGCAGACTCTTCCCTAAAATACAAAAATAAATAAATAAATATGTAAGTAAAAATAAAAGAAAATTACATTGATGGTGAGAGGACAGCGAGAGAGACAGACAAGGAGGCTTAGAGACTGATACTTACTTACTATGAGGAACCGGGTTAGGTAATAGTGAGGTCAGGCTAAGCAAGCCCAGTTTTCATAGGGGAGGCAGAAAGAAAGACTAGAAGCCACATGCATGGACTTCTGTCTGTTCTAAGAGAAGGTAAAGAGGAGAGAGAGAGAGAGAGAGAGCAATTGTACATGCAGGTGTTCTTTGCCAAGAGCCCAGTCCTTTTGACAGGCTTGTCTACTTATGATGAAGTAAGATCTGAGCTTAAAATCAACTGATTGGTAACAGAAATTAATCTGCAAAATTCCTTTCCAGCAGCAATTAGATTCATGTGTCATTGAATTACTTGAGGAGGGTGCACTCTATCTGCTGGCTGTCTTCTGTCCTTTTAGTTTAGCTACCCTGGCCAGGTTGACACCTTACAAACCATTAATAATCTGAAAGTTTTATATGTGAAGACACTAAGAGTCTTTATTTCATGACAAGCTAATAACACTTTATCAATGATTTTCTTTTTGACAAGAAATTTGAGTTTGCACTAATTGTATTAATGAAGGCTATGGAAGGAACTCCCCATCTGGGCACCTTAGGAAACCAATTTTCTGCAGTGCGTTGCTACTTGCCTTCCCTCAATTGCTATGGAGAAGAAGTAAGTGAAGAGCCAATTATTTGGCTTCCAGAAATATTGTGGGGTGCAAAATCCAGAGTGTTTAGAGACTACTGACCATTCTAAATTACTTAAAAATCATTTATAGATGCAACATTTTTCAGTTCAGTGACAAATACCTAGAAATTAATGATGGGGAAATCCTTTTAATGAACAAAGTCAGAGCATATGCCCCAGCCCACGAACATTTCATAGTTAGTCTTTTTTTTTTTTCTGATATTGCTATTCACAATTCTGATATCCTTAACTGAAATCCGACAGGACATTTTGAATATCGTCTGTATGTGTGCGTGTGTGCATGCGCGCGCGCGTGTGTGTGCGTGCCTTTTAAGCTGCCTTCATAATGTCTTGGTTGTGGAATTACATACATAACTTGTCCTGGTTTTCTGAATGCTAAGCACTGCTGGTTTGACCAAGATAACTGGCAGGCAGTTGGCCAATTAGAGAGAAAACCAATGATTGCAGGTGAGGACAGTTTCAGTGAGAGCTTGATGGCTTAAAGGAAGTTTGAACAGAATGCAATTACCTTCCTTGCTCAGTAACTAAGACCATTCTCCTTCCTCAGTGACACAAACCCTGGAGAAATTTGGTCATAAGAATTACCCAAGTGAGAGAAAAGTTGGAAATCAGCAAGTCTGTGTAAAACTAGCTGGATTTTGTGACTCCCCTGCAGGATAAAAAGCAGCAAGCAAGACTCTAAGGTGTGCTTTATGTAGAGTCTGACTTTCACAGGAATTCCTTTATTAGCAAACTCCTTTCCACCCAGCTTTCAACTGAAAATGTCATTATTTTCAAAGAAAAACATAGCATTGCATGCTTATTCTTTATCAGCAATGATCTTGAGGGCAACCATGCATTCTGTTAGATAGCCAGGGATCCATGCCTGGAAGATACTTAGAATGCTTAAACTCAATTGGATTACAGGCTTTCAAGCACATATACTTTACTTGGTAAAAAGGCAAATTTTTTTTTTTTCACTGCTTTGGGAATATAACACTAGCTTTCAGGTTCACAAAGCCAAATTTAAAAGTAAGGTAGCAGTTTTTATTTTTTTGAATGGGTTTAGATTAAAAGATGCTAAGGATATTGAAATGATTAAATTTAAAATTTCAATAATGTGAAATCAGATGGAGATACTTTTCTTTTTGGTGGTAGTTTATACAGCAAATATCTGTATAACTTTTTGTATACCAGAAATGTTAAACAACCACTGGTTTATCTTAAATATCCACTTCTTTTAGAATGCCCCATTTATTTGAGAAATAGTAGTACTGTATAAATGTGGTAGTGTATAACAATTGTGAAAATGTGCACGGATGTTAAACATATTGTATCATTCTGACAATTGATGCACTGTCTTTCCTCATCAGTAACTCTTTAATAGTTTACATTGATGATTACAAAATGAAAGATAACAGTGAGAACTGATTGAATTGTTAGATCCTTTTAAATTTAAGAGTTTGTCATTTTCCTTAGAAAGAAATTTAAGAAGTGCAAAAAAAAAAAAAAGTATTCACACTAGTTCCCCAAGAAAGGGACTATTCTTAGCATATATTTCCATCTCTCTTTTTCTGCTAGCATAATTCTATGGAATTTAGGAAATCTTTAAGCCCTCAGTGATTGATAATATTTCTCTTCTGGACCAGTCTTTGCTAGTCTATCAGTTGTTTTATTTACTTGAGTAGCAAAAAATGTGGATTTAGATTTCATACTTCTTAGAAGTCTCCTATTGTCTGTTAGAAATCTTTTGTTCTTACAACTTGAAGGTATGATACCATGAAAAAATGAGTTCAGTATCATGTGACTATATCCATTTAGAGTCACCATTAATGTAAACAACCTGAGCAGATCATCAGACAAATTTACCTTGTTTGCTAAGGAAAGTCCCTAAGAGCCTTTATCTGTGTTACTCCTTCTCCTGGGTTTGATCTCCACTAAGCTGTCTTAAAAATTGATTCGTGAGTTGAGGATATGTTTTACAGGACAGATTCACATTAAGTTTTCTTTTAATGTCAAAGACCCTGTAAACCAGAATCCTGTTAACGCTATACTCAACAGATTTTCTTTCGGATGATAGACCTAGGTGGGAAGCCAGATTATAGGGACGATATTATCATTGAATATGGACTCAGAATTAAGGGTATAATAGGATTAATATTTTAGTGGCATCAGGCAAAAACTGTGAAAACACTCAGGTTCAGTGGATCACACCGCTTAGATCAATGGTCAGAATTTCCTTATCCAGGGAAAAAGGGAAAAAAAGTAAAATTCTCCAGTTGGGCCTTACATTTGCATCTGTGATAGTTGATTTTTTGCAGGGACTATCAAGGATTAGTAGCCACTTTCAATGACCACTATCTTCTATTTATTTTATTTTTTAAAGAATA
>NW_004524582.1:10114399-10128370 GCF_000260255.1 Octodon degus | reverse complement strand
TGTAGACCAGTGCTTGGGCTTTTACAATTCTTATGTCATAACTGTAGATTTCTTCTCTATGCTAAAAGAAGATCTAAAATCTGGCCTTGTGATTTCTTATTTCTCACCTATCCCTCTAACTGATCATTTGTTACTACTGTAGCTGATTTGCTTGCATGGGAATGCTACTGATGCAGTTTTCAGTGCATTACCAGTGAATCTGCTCGCCTATTCCACCATCACACCCAGGAAGCTGGAAAGCAACAGTTCCCAAGCCGGGAAAGCTCTGATTGTATCAGACTCTGAGCGAAGTCCAGTAACCCAGTGCAAAGAAGTCCTGTGTCTGAGATTGTTTCCGATTGCAGTGGAAGGTTTAGAGGACTTAAGGGCTGTAAGCACTCAGACTCTAAAGCAAGGAAGTTGCTTAGGTGTCACACGTTCAATGACTTATGCAATGTTTACTTTGTGTTCCCATCAGGTATCTGATAGATGGGAATTTTTGTATGTTTATGGAATGATGTACTAATGTGGACTTACATGCTTGTACAGATTCTTTGTGATTTTAGGTCTTTATTGTTATGTATTTTTTATTGGCTCTGGTTTAATAGGTGTCTATATCTTCTACTTTGTCTCAGCTCCATATCTGTTTCCTTCACATCGACTCCGCAAAGCAATACCATTGACATAATTTTTATTCTTTTTCCATATACATAATCTCCTCCTCCTAAGGTTTTAATTTTCCATACTTAACTCCCTCAAAATCATTCCTGTCTTCCCTCCTATTAACCTTCTAACATTTTTCCTGCCCATCCTAAACTTCTGAAACTTTTATATTGTACCTAGCCTATTATCTTCCCTCAGCAGGTTCTTCTCTGCCACAAAGTGAACCTTTTTCCCCCATCTCTTTCTTGTCCCCACAAATTTCGTCTGAAAATTCTCAATGCTGATCCTTCAACTCAACTGAAAACACTACTAAGATATCAGGCTCCTAGTCCAACTTTACCGTTCATTGACCACTATCCTCACTTCAAATCTCCCCTGTAGAGTAACACTCTTCAGCCCACTACCACCCATTCTCCTCCCTCCACTTTACCTACCTCATTGTAGAACAACCACAAGTAATAAGCACTCATAAAGTGCATAGAATCCAGGCAAAGAGGTTGTGAATAACGACAAGGATCTGTTGATGCTGTTATAGCCAGAAATAGTTCATTCCGTGAACATAGGAATTAGTAAAAATCACTCAAAATAATCAACAAAAGGAGTAAGTATTTGAACTGGAAGTAAAAAACTGAAAATTATCTCCAAAAGGCAACATCGTATTAAAAATCTCCATATAGGTCACAAACTCTCCTTACTTTTCAGGTCCTTTTGTAACTCACCAAGCCAGAGAAAAGAGTAGCAAGAGGAGGTAGAAATCTATAAAAGGTTCGTAAAAGGGAAGAAGAAGAAAACAGATTAATTCAAAGAGGATTTAGCCAAAACTTCAGGACAAGATCACTCAGGATGCCCAGAGCAAATTTTAGAGAAAAGGTGAAAAACTAGATCAGTTAACACACATAATTAAAAATTTGAATGGCATATTGAACAAAGATATGGGATCTTTGAAAGAAATGTCATTCAGAAATACCTAAAATGTAAAAGTGCAGAACTTATAAAATGTAGAAAGGAGCAATATGAAGACAAAATTGAAACTGACAACAAAATAGGGAATTACGATGAAGAACTCAAAGAAGCCAGAAAGAAAATAAGAGAACAAGAGAAGACTATTCCACAACTACTAGAGGTCATGTGAAGACAATCTAAGTCTAGCGGAAGTTAAAAAATAAAGACGAGAAGATAGCACAGATAGATTTTCTACCATGTTTAAAGAAATAATATAAGAAGAAAAACAGTTAAAATACAAATAAGCAACACTTATGGAATACCAGATAGGGTGGGAAAAAAGCTTTCAATGGTTTATTAGTAAATAAAAAACTATTAAAAATGACACAAAATTTCACTAAACAAAGTAATAAGAATTCAACAATGGTTGCTGTACTGCATGAAGTTATCTTCAAATTAGATACATAGGTTACCAGATATAAATGTGTAAAAACAGTTAAAATACAAAACAAAATAACAAAAAAGTTAAAAGAGGGCCAACGAGATAGCTCAGTAGACTAAGCACCTGCTTAGGCAAGTGCAGGGGCCAGGGTTTGATCCCTTGCACTATATGCTGTGCCAGCCCCACCGCTGGGTGCACTGGGCCAGTGACAGAGTCCAGGCATGGTAGTGCATGCCTGTTATCCCAGCACTGGGGAGGCTGAAAACAGGAGAATCACTACAAGTCTGAGATGTATAGTGAAATTCTGCATAAAATACAGAATAAAGAAATTTAAAAGAAAAGAAAAAAATTAAGCACTAATTTCTCCTTTCAAAAACCATTATCTTTTAAGTTTTTCATTCATTCAGGTTAAGTAGAGTCCAGCTGGCTTCTGCTCACAGGATCCCTCAAAGATAACTTTGCCTGTCCTCTCTCCTACATGCATACATGGCTTTTGCATGGCACCAGAAAATTTACAGTACAAATGACAAATTTTTTACAAACTTTGGAAGCCTACTTCTTTGTAAACTTGGTTTCCTGACCATTTTCTACTAGAATCATAAGAATTTTTTGTGCAGTATGCAGGCTTCTAGGATTTGTGTTTTCGTTCATTTATCAGTTAGTGATTGTATCAGTTTTTGCATGCTTTTTCCCTGTTGTTATCAATATTTGGATAAATATCTTACAGTTTCTGCTGTTTTCTGATAGCCAGAAAGTCAAATTTATTTGTGTCTCAGAAGCTTATATTCACTTACAGAGCTTCAAAAGAAATTATCATTTAAAGATCTGTGAGACACAGATGCCTTAGGGTTTCCAAAGCTACAGCAAAGAAATTTCTGATGAAATAACTTTCTGATGTCTTCTGAGATGATGAGCTTGTGTAAATAATTACATTCCTTTTGAAAACATGGAAAGCATTATTATTATGCAAATAAGTTTCTAATTAGCATCATGTTATTCTTTCTACCATATTGTGTGTATGGAAAACTATCTGGTTTTAAATATGATATGGGAGAGATAATGTTTAAAAATTTTTCATTGACAAGTAATACCTGTGCAATTTTATGGGGTGCAGTGTGATATTTAGGTGCATTTATAATCTATATACCAATAAAATATTTAGGTAATCTATCATTGCAAACATTTATCATCTTTGGCGTTAAGAAAAATTCATGTTTTAAAAATTAAAAAAAAAATTTTGAGACAGTGTCTTGTTGTGTAGCTTAGGCTGACCTTGAACTCACTGTATAGCCCAGAGCCACCTGAAAGTCACAACAATCCTCCTACCTCAGCTTCTTGAATCCTGCTATTACAAGTGTATATCACCATGCCCAGTCAAGCACCTCTCTTTAGTTTTATTTTTTTTGTGTTTTTATTTATTTATTTATTTATTTGTTTATTTTTGTTTTTCTGTGCAGGGTCTTACTACTTAGCTCAGACTTGTACTGATCCTCCTTATTTCTGCCTCCCTAGTGCTGGGATTACAGGCATGCATCACCACACCTGGACTCCATTGCCAGCTCAGCCAGCCCAGGGGCAGGGCTGACAGTATGCAGTGCCAGGTATTGAACCCTGGGCCCTGTGCGTACCTAAGCAAGTGCTTAGTTCACTGAGTTATACCCTGGCCCTCTCTCTTCAATTTTAAATGACACAATATAATATTGCTAATTCTAACTATGCTCACTGTAAAATATTGTTCTCTGTATTATAACATAACCTCCTCTAAACTTTTGGTTAGTGTTATGTTCCAGGAAGATTCCACTAGCCTTTCAAGGAGCAACGGGAATGTTCTCCATGAAAGATCACTAACCAAAGACATCATACACAGTGATATAAAAATTATTTTATTCACTTGTTTATTTACCTATTTAATCTATTTTGAGTTCTTCTCTGTCCTAGGTGTTAGAATTACACTGCCCAACATGGGAGCTACTGCCAGCCTGTAACTAGTAAGCTCCAGAATCATTGCATGGGATCAAGAAAATGAGCAGTTGATGTTAGTTAAATTTTATTGATTATAATACCTGAATTAGTATAAACTTTGATACTGATTGTATTTTAAAATGGAAATATTTGGATATATCAATTTAAACAAAGCGTAGTATGAAAATAAATTTTATCTTACTCCTTTTACATTTTTTCATGTGGCTACAAGAATGCTACGTGTATGTATATCTCTAGAAGTTCTGTGGCAAATGGAATAGGCATAATATTCATTCTCATGAAACTAGTCTGTAACTTATTTTTTTCTTGCATGAGATGATAGATTCTTTCTGAGCCTGGACTTTAGTAATGATAACTGGACCCCAGATGTTGGGTAGCTAATAAAATAAAGTCATTGTCAAACATAAGTAAAGAATGTTTAAATATTTCTGTACTTCAAATAATTTTGTAGAAACCTACACAATATGCAAATGAATTCTATTATAGGTTATGTGATTCTCTTGCAGTGTATTTTATTATGCTGTATTAGACATTTTGATTTGGAACAGAAAGATTATTGCTTTACGGAAGAGTACATAAATTTGCTATACTGGTTGTCTGAGATAAATAGAACTTCTGTTTTCCAAAGTAAAAGATAGATTTAGAGTGATGTTTCAATCCTCAAAATTTATGCAAAAAATAAAATGATACCAAAGATTCAATCTTATTTGTCTCATTTCAAATGTTATGCTCTCTCTTTCTTTCCTGACATGGGTTTGAATCCCTGAAGTTGAAGAAGAGAACTTCACAAGGCTATTTTCAGGACGAAATGCTCTGCTCACGGCTTTGGTCCTGTGTGCTCGTGCAGTGTCTCAGGAATTAGGCCTTTTGCATTGGGAGGAATTTATCTTCTTCTGTCATGAGATTGGTGGTTCCAGTATCAAATTAACTGCAAATATTCAGAGCCTGATCTAATAATTTCCTCATATTTCCCATCTTTTCCTTGAACAACCCTCATCTACAACAAGCTGTGTTAAGAACACTTCTAGGTACTCCTAGTTTAATATTTTAAAAAGTAAATTAATAGAGACACATTTGCCAGTATAAGCTGATACCATTGGTATGACAATGGTAATGAATTCTGATTTCAGAGATCTCTTAGAATAAGTACAACTGGATTCATGAACTGACGCTTCTTAAATCCAGATAATCAAAACAAAACTTAATTACCTAAGACTAAAGCAAATGATTAATATTCAACTCTACTTTTTTAATGAATATTTGAAAATAAGATAACTATCTTCCAAATTATTTTTAATCCTCAATGTAAAGTCTTACTTGTATAGGCTGAAGGGGAATACTTCAGATTTAAGGAAAAATATTTTAGTAAAATTTTCAATATAAACTAAAAAGTAAAGAAATCATCTAAGAGACATAATGTCTGGAAAAGAAAAATATTGAGATACTTATAGTGTAACAAACTCCTCAAGATATGCTTGAGACATTTGGAGCAAAATGGATGCACCTTAAGTCCATACTCTTAAATGAAATAAATCAGACACACGTGTGTAACCATACCACATTGTTTCTCTGATATGCGAAACCAAAAGTGTAAAAAAAAGACCAAACTGTGTAGTAAGTTTTGTGAAATGGGAGGAAAATGTTCAAATGGAGAGGGTAGCATGGGAGAGGGGAGGGAGAAAGGAAAGAAAGGAATTGTGGGACAAATGTTCATTGAGAAATAAATATTAGATTTCACATGTGGTGAAAAAAACTGCAAAATTAAATTAATGAATTCAAAGTGGTTAGGATAGATGTATAGTTGCATTCTCTTAATGAATAGAATGATTTGTTCTAATAGTGTTTGTAAATAGGATCTCAAGTCCGCATCTTGTACAGTAATTAACCACTAAGAAGAATGTATGCAGTGTGTTAATTATTGAAACTGTCCTAGCGATTTGATTTGAAATTGTCTCATTGCTATTTGTTTATCAATTAAATTATGAAAAAAATTAAATGAATGACATTAAATTGTTGCAAAAATGTACATGTTCATTAGAAGACTGAAATATAATTCTCAATTTTAACTGAACAGGGAAGATCAAACTATCTTCTGCCCTGAGGGAGACATACCACTGATAGATACGTTCATCCTGCTTTCTCCTCCTCAGCCAAGTAAGGAAGCCACTCAACATCTCCTGGAATCAGCCAACTAATTCACAAACCACTAGGCCTGGCTTTTGCAAAGTCACTGTTGGATCAGAGTCACAAACGTTGTGAACACATTTTCTCTGTTAAGTGGTTGGGTCCCTGAGTATTCTCTTTGTGATAGGTAACCTGGAGAAAAGCTCACCTCATCCAAGGTCATTAGATTGCATTGTAAGGAAACTTAAATACTGCTCTCGTTTTTTTGTTTGGTGGAGTTGAACCATTAAAAAATACATGTTTAAATGACTACATAAGAAAAAGGATAGGCTTAAAGTATGACAATGAAAAGGAACTCCTTTGTCTTTTTTTAAGAGAAAAAATGATTAACAATAAAACAAATTTCAAAACAAGTTAGTAGGATAATAACAATAATTAATACATTGTGTGTCGTTGTCTTCATAGTAGTTATTCAGAATACATGATAGATGCAGTAATTCTTCTCCAGACAATATTACCACAAACTTTTCTTTTCCATGAACTAACTGTATAACTATTTTAACTACAGTGTGTAAAAACCTATTTTTTCTTTTTCTCTTCCTTCCTTTTCCCTGTTCCCCATCCCAGTTTCTCTTATTCTTTTGAACAGTTTTTTTCTCGATTCACACCATCTCTTGTACATTTTTGATATTATGTACTCATTGTGACAATACAGTGTTCATGTGGGTCTGATTTATTTCACTTATGAGTGTGGTCTGAAGTTGCATCCATTCACCTATAAAAGTCTCCAGTCTATCCTTCTTTAGGGCTGAGTAGTACTGCGTTATATAACACACTTTTTAATTCATTCTTCTTTAATTAATTCATTCTTCAGTTAATATCTAGTTCATTCCAAGATTTAGCTATTACAAACTGTGCTATTTTAAACATGAGTGGAAATATATATATATATATATATATATATATATATATATATATATAGTAGTCTATGATGCTTTTAATTGTTCTGGGAAGATATCCAGAGGGGGAATGGCTAGGTCAAAGGGGACCTATATTATTACTTTTTTGAGAAATTTTCATACTGATTTCCACAGTGGTTGCATCAGTCCGCACTCCCATTAACAGTGGAGAAGAGTTCCTTTATCCTCGCAGTCACCAGCATTTATTATGTCATCACATGACACAGAGAAAAAAGTTCATCTAAGAACCATTCTGTGGGACCATGCTGATTTTCTTTTCAATGTCTTTAGGATAGGTTAAACGTGGTCTACAGGGTCTCACTATGTAGATCAGACTTGTAGTGATTCTCCTGTTTTCTGCCTCCCAAGCGCTGGGATTACAGGCATGTACCACCATGCCATCTCAATTGCAGTCTCAGCATGACCCACCGGTGGGGCTCACATGGCATGCTGGGGATTGAACCCCAGCTGCTGTGCTCTGCCTAAGCAGGCTCTTTAGTCTGCTGAGATATATGGCCAGCAGTTACCAGCATTTATTATTGGTTGATTATTTGATGACATCCATTCTTTGTAGGGTAAGATGGATTCTCAATGTTGCTTTAATTTACATCTCTTGAATGAACAATAATGTTGATCTTTTTTTATTCATTTATTTGCCATTGTGTTTCTTCATCTGAGAAGTGTGTGTTCATCTTAAATACCCAGTTTTAGATTGGGTCTTTGAATTTGGGAGTCTGATTGTTTTTTCAGTTTTTTAATATATTCTAAATATAAGTACTTTGTCTGAGGTACAACTGGCTATAAATTTTTCTCATTCTGTGGGTTGTATTTTTACTCTGCTGATTATTTATTTGTTGTGAAAAAGATTTTTATATGGTGAGATTCCATTTGTTGATTCTTTGTATCATTTCCCTTGCAATCTGGATTTTGTTCATGAAGTCTTCACCTACACCTATACCTTTGAGATTGCTACCTATTTGATTTTTCAGTAAATTTAGTATTTCTGTTTTAATATTTAGCTCTTTGATCCATTTTGACTTTAATATATTATGATAGACATGGGTCTAGTTTTAGTTCTCTGCGTGTGGAAAGTCAGTTTTTACATTATCACTTTTAAAGAGCCTATTTTTCTATTTCTCTTTCAGTGATTGTGCTTGGATCCTTTGTCAAAGATAAGGGGACTGAGTATGTGTGGAGTTGCATCTATATCTTCTATTCTCCAGTGATCTTGATTTTTTTGTCAATACATGTTGATTTTATCACAGTAGCTATGTAGTATAATTTCAGGTTTCAGATTTTGGTGCTTCTTGATTTACCCACGTTACTCAGAATTTCTTTTTCTTTTCTAGGTCTTTTCTGATTCCAAATGAATTTTAAGCATGTTTTCTGTAGATATATGAAGTATACTAATGCTATTTTAATTGGGATTGCATTAAATATTGATAATGCTTTTGGGAATATGGCTATTTTCACTATGTTGTTCCTTGCTATTCAATCCAAGAGCAAGGGATATCATTCCATTTTCCAATATTCTTTCCAATCTTTTTAAAAGTACCCTAAATTTGACAGTATAGATCTTTTGCATCCTCTGTTAGATTGATCCTGTTAGATTGCATTTCGTTTTGTTAGATACTATTGTAATGGGTGCACTTTCTCTTTATGAGTTTGTTGCTTGTGTACAGAAATACTATTGAGTTTTAAGTGGTGAATTTGTACCCCATTACACTAAATTTGGATATTAAATCTACAAGCATTCTGGTTGAATTTTTAAGGTCATGTATGTAGAGTATCATGTAATCTGAGAATAACAATAATTTAACTTCTTCCTTTCCTTTCCTATCTTTATTCCTTCTGTTCTTTCTATTTGCCAATTGTTCTGACTAATGTTTCCAGAACTATATTGAATAGGAGTGATGATGGTGGACATCCTTGTCTTGTTCCTGATTTTAGAGTGAAATATTTCAGCTTTTAATGATTTAATATGTTGTTAGCTATTGGTTTGTCACAGATGGGTTTTTATAAGATTGAGGTAAAGACCATCTATTTCAATTTTCTGTAGGGTTTGTATCATGAATGGGTGTTGAGATTTGTCAAGTGCTTTGCATCTATTGAGATGATCTTGTGGTATTTGTCTTTGGTTCTGTTAATATGGTGTATCAGGGGCCGGGGAGATGGCTCAGTAGAATAAGCGCTTCCCTGGTGGGCGTAAGGGAGTGAGTTCAATCCCCGGTTCCGGGAAAAAAAAAAAATATGGTGTATCACATTTACTCATTTGGTTATGTTGAACTATCCCTGACTCCCAACTTGTTAACAGTATATGAACTTGATGATTTTCTGCATTCTGCTTGCTAGAATCTTCCTGAGGATTTTTATATTTGTTTTAATTAGGAAGATTGGTATGTAGTTTTCTTTTTTTGGTTGGGCTTTTCTTCAGTTTTAGAGTCAATACTTGCTTCCAAAAATGATTTTAGAAGTATAACTTCCCTTTCAATTTCCTTAAAGAGATTCAGTATCAGTGGTATTTGTTCCCTAAATTTCTTGTAAATTTCAACAGTGAATTCATCAGGGATTAGGCTTTTCTTTGTGTGTAAATTTTTAATTACATTTTTATTTCATTGACTGATATTAACTTATGTAGAAATTTTATATATTTTTTATTTAGTTTATGTCTCCGAATCTGTACCTTGCTTTTGTATTTTTTTCATCTTATTAAAATATAGGTTCTCCTAATAGGTATTGATAATCTGATTTCTGTGAGATCCATTGAAGCTTCCTGCTTTCATTCCTCATTGCTTGAATTTGAGTTTTTCTTTCCTCTTTGATGAAGTTGGCTAGTGGTTTGTCATTTTTTTTAATTCTTTCAAAGAACCAATTTTTGGTTCATTGATTCTTTGTATTATTTTCTTAGTCTCCATTGCATTAATTGTTTTCTTTTCTCTTCATAATTTCCATCCTTGCATGAACTTTGGACCTGATGTGTCTTTAATTTTTACAAGCTTGATGTTCAGCATTTGGTTGCTTATTTGAGTTCATTCTGTCTTCCTGATGTATGATTGCAAAGGAAATTTCACTCATCAGCCTGTTTTCATTGCATTCTATAAATGTCAGTATTTTGTATCAGCATTATCAGTGAATTATATACACTGTTTAATTTAGTCTTTTATTTTCTCATTAACCCATTGGTTGCTCAGATGTGTGTTTTTCAATTTCCATGTGCTTATTTAAATTTTGTGATTTCCTTTGTTGTTGATTTTCAGTTTCATTGCACTGTAGTCAGATCAAATGCATGGGGTTATTTCAAATCATCTACATGTACTTAAATATGTGTTTTGTATTTGGCAGAACCTCCCATAGGCAGCTCAGAAGAATGTGTATTCTAACCTTTTGGAGTAGACACTCTGTAGACATCTATTAGGTCCTTTTGTTCACAGGTGTGGCTTAATTGTAACATTTCTTTGTTAATATTTTGTCCAGTTGATTTATCTCTTTGTGAGTGTGGGGTGGTAAGTTCCATCACTACAAGTGCATTAGTGCTTATTTGGTTTTTCATTTCTGTTAATATTTGTTTTATGTGGTTGGGTGAATCTGTGTTCAGTGCATAAATACTTATAATTGTTATCTCTTCTTGGCATTTTTCCTAAAAAGTATGTAGCTATTTCCTTTGATTAAAATTTTGCATTATCTGCAAATAGAATAGCTACCACTGCTTTTATCTGGCTATTTTGGCATAGAATATTGTTTTCTATACTTTGAATTTTAGCCTACAAATTTCTCTTTGGGTTAATTTTTTTTTTTATATATCTGGTACAGGGTCTCACTATGCATCTTAGACTTGTATTGATCCTCCTGTTTTCAGCCTTCCCAGCATTTGGGATTGTAGGTGTGCACCACCGCTCCTGGACTCATGTGCCCTGGAGGTAGGGATGGCGCTGCATATGGTGCTGGCGATCAAACTCCTGTCCTTGCACTTATCTAAGCAGGTGCTTAGTCCACTGAGCTATATTGCCAGCCCTAAATGTGTTTTTTGAATGCGGTATATTGTTGGATCTTGCCTCTTTGTCCATTCTGCCAGTCTGCTTCTTTTTATTGGTGAGCTAAGATAATTTACATTGATAGTTATGACTGATATATACTGGTTTATCTTTTTCATATTGTGTTTTTGGCGTTTGTTCCCTGTCTTTCTCCTCTGTTTAACTGCTTGCCGTGGGTGTTCATATATTAGTGTTTTCAGGTAGAAAAGTTATACTTTATTTTCTGGAGCATATAATAAATTCCTGGATTGAACTTTTTTTGTATTTCCATTAAGCAAAACTTCAGTGCTTTGCCCCTTTAGAAGTGTTATAGTCCTTTTAACTAGTTTAGGAATTTTGTTACTTAAGAGATAATGATGGGTTAGCCTAATTTGCGATAAGTGAGAAAAGACATTGTAAGGACAGTCTGCCTCTATACTTCTTTGTACAATGTTAAAAGGAATATAATTTTTACGTGACAAGATTATTTGCTTTTCATATTTTTAATCAAATTTAAAAGCACACAGTATAGAATGCCATGTGTAAATTGATAAAAGTCCTAGTTTTTAAAGATTTTAAGTGGCACTGAGGAAGATTGTTTATGATAATGGAACTAGAGTGCCTATGGAGTAGACATAAATAAGAACAAAAGCAATAGTTTCTAAATATGAACTTTTATAAACAATTATGACTCAGAAACCATAATAAATGCAACTATGAACTCTCTAATTTTAAAAATGTAAAGTGTTCTAAATTTCAGTATTAGTGAAATATAAATATAGGAAGAATTTCATTCTGGGTCAACATTGTCACTGCTAAATATCACCATAATTTGAAAAGTAGAAAAAATAGTAATGTCTTTTACATGTTTTTAGGAAATGGTATTAGAATGCTATTTCCAGTCTGTGTCTCTGTGTAAATTCTACTCTATGAATTAGCATCCATTTTTATCCATTTCCTTCAACTATGCCAAAATGTTTATGAAGTGGCTACTACACGCCAATGATAGCTTTGGGTGGGTGTTAAGGCAGTGAAATATAAAAAAAGGAAAAGATCAGTGTTATGTTGAGATCTAGAATATTTCCCCAAAACTTCTTCAGTTCAGAGGTGGGGTTTTCCCAGGAAATTGGATTATGGGTGCACTGTAGCTGATTTGCGGTTAACAGGAAAGCCTGATCCTCCCGCCAGGCCTTTTTGCCTTAGAGTCAGCCAACCATAGACCAAAAACATGAGTCAAAATAAACCTCTTCTCCTTTAAGTTGTGGATGTTGAATATTTTGTGCCAGTGACAAAGTCCCTAAGATAGCCAGCTCTGTTTTGGAACTTTGTAGTGGAGTAGATAAATACACTAGAGGATTTTGGTTACTGGTAAAGATTATAAAAATATAATAGTACCAATTTATTAAATTTGCCATAAGAAAGGACCATAGATTAAGAATCTTAAACAATGTAAAAGTATTGTCACACAGTTCTGGAAGACAGAAGTCTAACAAAGTCTTGAGAGCTGTGAAGAAAAATCTGCTTACTAACTTTGTTAAGCTTCAGGTGTCATTAGCCATCTCTGGTGTTCCTCAGCTTATGAAGCACCACCCGAGTACCTGCCTCCAACTTCACACTTGTTTTCCTTGTGTTCAAGTTCCCTGTGGTATCTCTAAATGTCTCCTTTGTATAAAGACCCCACATGTTCAAATGATGGGCCAATCCAATGTCGAGAATTGGGGCTTAGGACCTCCATGCATCTTTATTTAAGTGCAACGATCTAGGCTCTAATGGTTATTTGCTAGAGACAGACTGGCAGGAAATGCAGGGAGTTTGGACAAGGTGGTCTTGGGTAGTTATAAAAAGTGGCAAGAGTTAGATAAGAGAAACTAAGGAGTCAGAAATTTTCTTGAAACACAAACAGCAAACATGACAGGACAGAGGCTGGAGCAGGGTGAAGCATCTGAGCAGACGTTACTGCAGGGGCCATCTGGGAAGGGAGAGCAGTGCTGCAGCTCCAAGAAGCAATTCCACCCAGGTTGTGGGCCCTTTAAAGGCCATGAGCGGGGCTGCACTTACTCTGATTCCAAAAGGAACAGTCAGGGCTTTTAAATAGGAACAATGTGATCCGATATAAATTTTAAAAAATCAGGTTGGCTGATGTCTCTCCTTGCTCTCTGGAAGGCTACTCAGTCCCTGAAGCACTCTGCAGTCTCCCTTTGAGGGAGAGGTCATTTGTCCTTTTCAGGTCATGGGTTTGTCGGTATGCCTAAGGAACCAAGCACTCTGGTGCTTCTGTGTTTTCTCAATAGCCTGCATTTCCATCCTTAGAGAAGATTCTTCTTTCAAATATGTATGCTGTCTGCTATTTTGTTATCACTTGATTTTATTTACATTAAAGTAAACAGAGACTAAGCTCTTTGGAGTGCTTTTCCCCCCACATAAGTAAAAGCTCATCATTGCAGATCCATGCTAAGTAAGCCTCATCTCGATGTCTCGTCAACATCTCCAAAACATCTGTTGCCTCCTTAATAGTTCATACTTGAATCTTCATTTTCTTCGTATTTTATGGTACCTATTGGTTTTCTAGCATACTTGCTGGTCTGTGAGCTCCCTTAAAACAGGAACTTCAATTTCACTGATTTCTAATCTTATTATAATCAGCAAGGGACACAGTCTCTGGCAACGGGAATAAACTAATTCATTTTGACAATCACGTTCCTTAGATACATTTTACAAAGACCTACATCCCCACCAACTGAAGGGATTAGGACTTGAAAGAATGAGATTTTATCAACAGACTCATACTGGTTTTATCCTATCCACTCTAGACTTTCCAGATAAAACATCTTCATTGAAAAGGGGACTTGCATATGTCTGGTCTTTGTCA
>NW_004524582.1:10102359-10113509 GCF_000260255.1 Octodon degus | reverse complement strand
AAATATATAAGGGTGACCCATGTATCCAGGTTTTTCTGTTATTTAGCATTAAAATTCATGTATGTCCCCAATCCTTTCTGGTCCCAGTGCAACTGGTTATCTTAAGCCTCACAAACTTTTATTTAATTATAAATATTGTTTTAAATTCTTCTATAATTTAGTTTTACTTTCTATCCTCCTCCCAAACAGATAATATTTCAGTCAAAATCTTTTGAAACTGTTCATGAAGAGAAGAAGAACAAGGGTAGATTACATAAAATTGCTGAAGCATCATCTTTACTTTTCCACGAAGGGGGCAATTTTGTGATTGTATCTTTTGTGAGCTGTTGTCCCATCGACCTACTGAGACTCTACTGGAAGTAAGAATAATATAGTTTAGGGACATTGGCAAAGCAAAAATTTTAGGACACTTTTGGGGACTCTGGAGCAGTGCAGACTTAGCCCATCTCTATCCCAAATGTTCTTTCTCCTTTTATTTGGAAGATCAACTCTTTCAAAAGATCTTATAAATTTAAAACATTGCTCTTTTATGCCTGTGTGAACCTGGCCTAATTTTTCCTCTTTTTGAACACTGTTTTCTGAGCTATTAATGCAGGAAGAGGCTGTGACATTTATACATGTGTTGTGAGGCTTATATGGCATAACATTTCTTAGAGCATCTGTGTTTAACAACAAAAAGACATTCAGTTTCTGTTAAATATGAATACAGGACTCAGGACAACAGCTGACTTCTCTTGTGGCTTTTGCTGACTCTGTTATAAAGTGCCAATCCTTATGTCTTCACTCTCTTCTGTCCATGAATTATCACGGAAATTCCAGCACATTACTATGCTGCTTTATTTACTACATTTATTTAATTCTATTTCTACTGCACTATTCTTGAAAATAGTGGCCAATGTTGTAAGTTTCTGAACAATGTGCCAGGAGCATATGAGTGATCCAGCATATTTCTGACCATTTTTTAACAGATGAGAGATGGAAGTGGTAGAAAGATCACTCAGAGAGTGAAGAATTCAGACCTTCTGCTTGGCTGCTTGAGAAAATGATGCAGAATTGAATAATTAATTGTATTTTACCAAATTTTCTTCTCTGTTATACAAGATACACATCAATTCATGCTGCATTCGTATTTCACTGGTCATGTACTAGTTACTAGACAGAGGCATGGTCTCCACTGTCCGTGCCACCCCACACAGGTGTGTGCCTTCCTACCCACACAGGTGCGTGCTTTCCTACCCACACTGCCTTGCCTCTTTGTGGGAGGTTCCTCTGCATGGAACATCATGCTTTCTGCATTTCCACAATGCCAGCCCCCATTCCTTCCCTATCTCATTACGTAACACCTGGTCTTCTGTAGTGGTTGATATATTGTGTCAACTTGAGAAGTTCAGAAGTTTGGATTGGCCAAATAGCTCAGTGGATTTAAGTGCCTACAAGCAGGCACAGGAGTCAGGGGTTCAATCCCTGGACCTGACAAACAGGTCCTGCCCCTGGGGCACACTGAGACAGCAATTGATACTGGGTGTGGTGGGGTGCTGATATAATCCCAGCTCTTGAGGGGCTGTAAGCAGATGGATCACTATGAGTCTGATCTAGTAGTGAGACCCTGAACACCATGTAGACTCTTCCCTAAAATACAAAAAAAAAAAGTTTAAATGACTCAGCAAAGAATCAGTGTTCTTACTTTGTAAACATCCTCATCCTGTGCAAGAGGAGGGCATGGACATTGTGTAGTTCTACACCCCCTCCTTAGGGTATGGAGGCCCCTCCTTAGGGTGTGGAGGTCCCTCCCTAGAGTGACTCAGCACTGAAAGGATATATAAATGGACTAGAGGAAGAATGGTTTGCTCCACTTCCAAGGTGGAGCTCTGGTCTTCACAGTTGGCACAGAAGGAAGGGAGAGGGGCTTGCTACAAGTTGAAGCTGCTGGTTCTCCCTTTTCTTTGCTATTTTCTGTCTCCACGAACTGCTCCCCTCTGCAATGTGCTACTCTGCCTTGGAGCTAGCCATGTATGGACTGAAATATGGACTGAAACTTCCACTAACTGTGAGTTGAATAAACCTTTCCTTCTTTAATTTTAGGTGTTGGGTATTTTGTCCCAGCAATGATTCAAAAGTAACCAAGACACTTTCAAAACCAATCTTCAAAATTACTGACAATGAGTAATTCTTTTCTGGCTTACCCCTACCTTACATCTCAAAACCAAATAAAGTAGGTGTTTTGGAGTTACACAATATCACATACAAACTTCTTCCAAGTCTTGTATTTTCCTGTTTTATTGCCAATTTTCCATTGACACTGAGAGTTTGTTCATGGGAAGAACACCTACTCTTTTTTCTTTCTATCTATTCCTTAGCCAGTACCCAATATAAAGGAGGCACAAAAGTGGTTTTTGAATGAATGACACTGAATCTGGAATTGGTAGCAGTAATGGAGCTTAGATTCTATCCCCATGGAGCTGTATTCTTTCCTGGGTATGCAGAGTGAACTGTCTCTCTATAACTTTCTATCTAGACTATTACAACAAGACTGTGAAACTTTCTGACTGTAGGGTTAAAATTTTGTTTGCTAGCTATATTGGTTTTATTGAGTTTGCCATCTTCTTGATTAGATGACATTTATTGTCCTGTACACTTGTGTGCATCCATTTTTTATACAGAATGATCACCTATAGACCTAAGGAGAGAGATCACTAGATGGAAAGGCAAGGGCATGTGGTTCAGTTATACTTCGTATTTGGTAGATTTTTTGTTATTCGATTGAATTCCTTATCTAATTCATCATCTGTAAATGAGAAGGTTTCCCATCTCAGAATGTTGTTTAAGGACATAAATATGCACATTAAAGCCTTTTGGAAATGGCATGGAGACCAAAAGACAGCAGGAAAGGGGAAAGAGAGAAAGGGAAGAGGAGTAAAAGGAATTGAGATGTGGAATGTATATGTACTGTTTCAGTTACTTTTCTTTCATTGGGGAGACAAAATACTCAACACCTAAATTAAGGAGAGAAAGGTGTATTTAGCTCACAGTCTGTGGAGGTTTTAGTCTATATTCAGTTGGCTTGAAGACGGATTTGCACACGGGAGAAATAAGCAACTCATGCTGTGGAAAATAGCAAAAACAAGAAGACCAAAAAGGGAGGGACAGCAGCAGGAAGCAAGCCTTTGTTCCTCTTTTATGTTGTATGCAGGCTGCCCGCCCCAGATAGGGTAGAGCAATCACACCATATTCCCAGTGTTGGTCTGTGAGTCAGTCAAGAGCTCCTGAAGTCACTGCCATGACCCCATGAGGCTTTGGGAAGACATCTAGACACAAAACATATGTGCTAACTCCTCACAATGACCAGAACCACTGTGTACTGTAAACATGTTCTAATAAAAAAATAAATATAAAAAAATAAAAATAGAATGCATGTTTTTTACTGCTAGGACATATTTTCTTCATTTTTTGATAGAAGCTGACTTTGAAGAGATTTTTTTTCCCCCAGTTAAACACCAACAAATTCTTTTGGGGTCAAAAGTATATCTTTTTAACACATAAAACTAAGCTTGTTTATTGTAGTTTTAACAGTCTTGTCCTTCTGTTTGCTTATATAATGTTTATGAGAAAATAGGTACCTCTTTTGAGTAACTCTAATAAATGTATAAAAATATCAGAACTAATATCCCAAAGCTGATTATGATTCATGCTCCTCTTGCAGAAGAGAGTCAAGTAACCTTGTAAAATTAGGTGGTTTCAAAAATACTTTTTGCACTGTTAGAGAAAAATTACAGAAAATAAGAGGTCTGGAAGATAAGTGGAAGAAAATGTGCACTGCACATAGGAATTCCTATGATGCAACTTTATTATGCAGAGATAAAGTTTTTCTATTATAAATGAATAAGATAAGAACAGTCTCAAATATTGTTAATATCTTATGACAGTAATAAAATTGGAGAAACAGGATCATGGGAGTAATAATGACCATAATAATAATTGGAGACATTAATGTGTGATTAACTATCAAACTGTAAAATATGAGAAAAGAAAAAGACTATTTTTGCTGCTGTGAGTAAATAATTATCATCAAGGCTCGGACTTGCATAGCCCTCGACTTGGGTAGGAAGGTGGTCTTGGAGCTGCAGGCATGGCGTCACTTTCACCAACATGCTATAGTTAAGATCAGTGAGGAGGGCCAGGGAGATAGGTCAGCAGTTTAAGCATCTGCCCGGCAAGTGCAGGGACCCGGGTTTGATCTCCAGCACTGCATGCTGTGCTGACCTGGAACCCTGGGCATGCCTTGTGGGTGGGCCACTAAAGCCAGGTATGGTGGTGCACGCATGTAATCCCAGTGCTTGGGATCACTATGAATCCAACCAGAGTAGTGAGACCCTGTATCAAACACATAAAATTAAAAAAAGATAAGTGAGGAATGATGTATTCCTAATTGTTATACATGTTTACTGTGAAAGAGATGATGTATGTGACTCTCTATGACCTCAGATAGTTACAAGTTGGTGTAAAAGCCTTGATTCTGTGTAAGTGGATTAATAGAGTAGACAGGTGGCAAAATCATCATGAAGTCACTTCTCTATGTCAAGCCATAATGCACCCAGTTACCATCCCTGTCAGGTTTATAGTCCCTTGGCAGTGAGTTGTGTGAAAGGATCAAGTATAAACTTTCGTATAGATGGCTTCTGGAAGTTCCAAAGAGATAGAAAGCTCTGAAATTATTTGTCTTGTATTGTTCTTTAACATTGAGTCAGTATGAGCTAAGCCTACTATACCTCAAAAATGTAGTTATTAGCACAAGACTGGTAGTGTTTTGATGGCAGTATACAGTGGGTATGAGATTAGTGATTTTGTGAATCAGATAAAATTATTTGACGTAAGTCCAAGGGTGTGACTTTCATGCTGCTTGGTAATGGAGATAGAGATTCTGTGAGTATCTTGTGGAGTTTGATTGCAGGGAAAATGCTATTAAATTTTCTTGCTGCTTTAGAATGACTAAATGTCACATAGGGGAGAAGGAAGAGGCTTTGGGATGAGGAAGGGAAGGGGTAGGCTTAGCCTGAAGGGAGAATTTAAAGAAACTGTGAGAAGTGATATTATACAATCAGTTGTGTCAAATGGCCAAAACCATTTGTTTAAAAAAAAATAGTGCCTGTATTCTGGAATTAGTGATAGTTTTATTCCTGTTTCTTTGATATCACAAGTAAATAAAGAATGGTGTACTTTTCCTCTATGATTTATTAATTTCAATGTGGTGTGCAATTTGACAGCTTTGTAAGTACTTAAGTGATAGAGAAATGAGCAGGCCTTCTTATTTCTGTTCTTTAATTCACAAATGTCCATAAATTTTATGCAATACTATTTCTCTCAAAGTACTTCTGGTACAATTGAGTACCCATAATTTCCAATTTCTTAATGGTTTGTAAAGTCTTGAGGGTTAAATCAGAATTCTAATATTCTAATAAATAATACAAAAGGAAGGGACCCTCAGTTATGAACCGGGCTTATCTCAGTGATTATCAAGCATTATTATAAATTATCAGAGACTGGAGCTCTGAGTTTACTTCACTGATGATGAATATTTGTGCTGTAGCTACTCTAGCTTTTGGATGAATTCCTACAAATCTTTTGGGCCAAAGAGACATAAAAGAGAAGCAAAGTTTTAGTCCATCATCCATAATTAATTAGCTGTCTTCTGGGGGAAATTCTTTCAACTCTCTGGGAGTCTTTTTTTCATCTAAAAAGCAGGGATACAATAAACCCTTAAAGTGAGACAATGACTGGGAATCCAAATTGCCTTGGCAAGAGCAGTATATTATAGAGGTATGCTGTCCTCAGAACAATAACTGTATCACTTCTTAAAATAAAAACTTTTAACAAGTTTTCAAAGCATTCAGGTCCCCATACATAGACAGACAAACACATAAAAAAATGTATTATTTGGACCAATTCAATTCGATGCTTTTTCTATTAAATATACTAATTTGTTGATTTTCCCCAGAAATTTTTAGATTGCTGTGTTTAAAAACATCAACTTTGTTCTGCTTTTCCGCATATGAATTGTAGGACTTCTCTAGGGAAACTGGCTAATGGTTTAGCTGTAGATTTTCAAGGTAAACATTTTCAGCTTGAAGAATGAGGTTGTTTTAGTAACTTGCATGTAGAATTTGAACTGTTTGCTATGTTTCGATTTCCGTTATGGTAACTATCTAATAAAAATGTAAGTGGACATCATAAGTGATGACATGAGTTGTTTAACAAGTTATGGGCTGGCCAGATAGCTCAGCCGACTAAAGTGTCTGCTTAGGCAGATTACAGAGAGTGGTGGGGTTCTATATGCAGCGTGTCGTGCTGGCCTCCCACCAGGGGCGCACTGACATGGGGATTGAGACTGGGCGTGATGGCATGCGCCTGTAATCCCAGCTCTTGGGAGGCTGAAAACATGAGAATCACTACAAGTCCGATCTACATAGTGAGACCCTGAACACCCTGTAGGCTCTTTACCAAATACATAAAAAAAGTTATGAGATTTATTCTTAATTGGAATTCCAATTTTTGTACTAATCTTTAATTTGCATATATGAAGTTTTTATTCTCTGATATGTTCATAGCTGGCTGTAGAAAATACACTGTCTTAAAACTTGCAAGTTTAACAAAGTACTTGTTCCATGTTTAAAGCAAGACTCTGGAAGTACCTTCTCCATCTCTGAACATGAAACATTCTACACATTCTTTTAACCTTTGCTCACTACCTCTGAAGTCAGTGAAATGTGGTAAGGTATGTCGGGTGGGTAAAGCTCCGTGATAGAGAATTTGCCTAATATGCAGCAGGCCCAGCACTATCCAAGCAGAGCATAGAATGCGGAACTACAAGCAATTGGCATCACTTGATAAATCAGTTTTGTTCATGATGTAGTTGCCTTTAAGAGAAGGCAAACTGTGATGTTGATGGGATTGTGTGAGAACCATTTTATCAGAGTGTAGCATAAGACAAAGGAAAAGAAACATGTACATATATGAATTTTTGTTCATATAAAGAACTTATGGGGACCAAATCATAAAATCACCTTCAATGCCTTTCTTTACTTGTGTGTGAAGACAAAGTGGGGCAAATTCTTGTTTATGAGAGAATAAGATTAATACAAAAGTTTTGTTTAATATGAACAGAAATTATTGAACAAAGATTTAAGTCAATACCATTGTCATCTGAAAATTTAGACATGATAAGAATTTTATTGAGCAAAATTAAATCAATCTATTCTGTATTTCTTTATGTTGTTTTGGGGTGAGATATGAAGGGAGAGTAAATCAGCTTGGTTCTGATATTCCACAGCGAACGGTTCTGCAGGTATTTACAATCTTCCCTCTAATATTTGTTCTGTTTACAATAAGTAGAATTAAGTGTATTTCTTGTAGACATATGGAAAGGAGGTGTGAAATAATTCTCACTCGATTAACACATTTCCTGACAAAATCTCACTTTGGTCAGGAAATAGTAACAAATTTTCAGGGGACTGAGAAGTTCATAAAGTGGAAATAGTGACACTCTTGAAAAGGTGCAAGCAAAGCTCAGGAGTTATATGTTATTCTCTTTAAATAACTTGGGTTATAGTTGAAAGAGTTTAATTGAATATCGTTTCAGGACATATTCAGCTGGCTCCAAGGCAGAGTGGTACATGGCAGAGACCAACTACAGAGAGCAGAGAGCAAAGGGAGGGGCAGCTAGCCTCTCCCTCCTCCTTACATTGCAATGCAGATTCCACACGCCAGGGCCAGGGTGTAGCACTCACACCTGCAATCCCAGCATTGGATCAAGAATCAATCACAAATTCCAGAAGCCAAGCTGCCCCATGACTGCATGATGCTTTGGGGGGACACCTATATACAAACCATACCAAATATAATATCTAGAAATAAATCTGCTTCTTAAATTCTTTTAAAAATGGTTTCTCTCTCCATGGATTAATGTAAATATTAACAGACTAAGGCCTGTGAGATAGCTTAGCAGACTAAGCACCTGCTTAGGCAAGCACAGGATTTGATCGCTGGTACCACATGTCATGCTGGCCCCACCCCAGGGTCCACTGAGCTGATGACCAGGTTCAGGTGTGGTGGCACATGACTGAAATCCCAGTGCTGGGGAGGCTAAAAACAGGAAGATGACTAGGAGTTTAAGCTGCATAGTGAGATCCTCTACCAAATAAGTAATTAAAATAAAATAGACTGAAGTAAGAAGGTGAGTTTTTCTTTTCCTCTCTCTTTAAAAAAAAATCATTAATTAATTAATTTATTTGTTACAGAGTCTTGCTCTGAAGCTTGGAATCATAGGGATCCTTCTGTCTCAGCCTTCCCAGTGCTGGGATTGTGGGCATGTGCCACCACAAAAACATCCAGTATTAGTAGCCAGCAGGGCAGCACAGGCATTTAAGTACCAGAGATCAAATAAGGATCCTTGTGCTTGCCAGGCAGGAGCCCAGACTGCCGAGCTATCTCCCTGGTCCAGAAGGTGAGTTGTTCAAAGACAGAGTCTGGCAAAGTGTTAATGCTGGCATGATGAACATTTTTAATGTAGCAATGTAATACAATGTCTCACTTGGGAAAATAGATTACTGAGGGCCCTTTTTCTCCATATGCAACCTTTGTTGTATATCTTGAGTCCGTGGCTTAAAAATGGGGGAAAAAAAGTCATTCCCACCCATGCTGAGTATTTCTGATGCTGAGTAATTTTAATGATTTATTTTTCTTGATCTGGAGGATTCATCTCTAGCCAAAATATCTAGAAGTAATAGTGAGCAAGTTCACAGATACAGGGAATGTATTTTCTCATCATTAACTTTCCTACCCCAACTACACCAAAATAAGAAATTTTTATTTGAAGAGTTTGTAACACATTTTTCTTTGGGACCAGCTTCAGGAGAAACAGAATACAGTTGTTGATTAGTAATTCTGCACGTAGGTCAGCTGCAGACTGGTCAAAATGAAAGTGAAAAAAGTGATCTATTTATCAAAAAACTGCTTCATTATTTTTTTTTTCTTTTCTTACTAGGGGTGTATCGTCATTGATTTGGAGAACTTCTGGCCCATTAGGTGGTGTATGCATCCTCTAATGAGCCCTGTCTAGGAGATTAATTCTTAACCTGTCCACCTGTTTTTAAAATAATCATTCCTGTTTAAAAAGTGTTCCTCCTAATGGTTTTGTGTTAGTGGCTTAGAGTAAATGCCGCCATAGACTCATTAGACTGAAGACAACTTGATAGCCCACACTCTGGGAATTATTTTGGCGGAAGAAAAAGAGGGGGTTTGAGTATTACATACAAGAGGCCAATCAGGTCTCCCAACCACTGCACGGGTTTCAGATAATGAAGTGTTGAGCAAAGAATTTCCGTAGGCTGGCTAGACAGGAATGTTAAACAGAATTAGCATTTTCCTAAATTATTGGAAAAATAGGGCCTGCGTATGTGAAAATAAATGGAAGCTCCTAAAATTGAAACTTTCACTACAACTTGCACAAGAAATAGTGGCCTGCTCTGTGAGATATATATTTTAGTTTTCTGTGCTGTTTCTGGAAAAATGTGTGTCATCTGCAACTGGAAGAAGGAAAAGGAGATTTGGCTCATGATTTTAGCGAATTCAGTCCATGGCCCCTGCCCCTAAGGCAAGAGGCTAATGGCAGAATAGTGCTGGAGAAAAACTGCTCATTTCTGGGTGACCAAGAGCAGAAGCAATGGAACAGAGCCAGAGCGGAAGGGGCCATGGCTCTGACACAGGCCCAAGGCCAATCCTCCACCTCAACCCAGACACATGCAGAAGTGAGCTCTGCTAGCCTCTAGTAGCTCCTAGGCCAATGACATGAACCAATATGCTGAACTACCCCTAGTATAAGAGCTCATTAAGTTGGATTTACCTTGGGTGTTTAATTTTCATTTCCTTTGTTTAAATATTTATTCACTCTCATTCATATCTTGATCACTGGTAGTGGACATGTTCTGAAGTACTGACCTGTCCCAATTATGGCTCTGTGATGAGAGATGATTACTAAATAAGGAGGCCTAGTGATTTTAGCTGCTAATTTTCCATTCCTGGTCCCCTTAAAAGCTTCCTCTTTTGTCTCCAATAAATTAATATTTTCTTAGGAGTAGTCTGCTCATCCTTATTATGTTAGTAATAAAACTTATATGTGTCTTATTATGGTCTTCAGGTTCCAGTTCTTTCTTTTGATTAACCCATTTAGTTTTTAGATTGTGACATTAATATATTTTAGTCACAGAGAAGTGTATAAAATAGAAAGTATTATTCAATAATTCACAATCTAAAAATTTGCATTCACTATTAAAGTGAACATCCTTTATTCTATTCCTCAATTTAGGTATTTTTTTCAAGCTGCTTTCTAATTTACTAAGGAAGCTATTACTTCAAATTAGAGGCAAATGACTTTGAATAAAAGAAACAGGCAATAACAGAAAGTATTGTAAGTCAGAATGCATATAGTATAAGTGCTTAAGAAACCTTTCAGCTTCTCTGTGCATGTGTACATTTGCATTTATATGTTTATGCATGTGTCTTTGTGTGTGCTTCTCAATGTAAATTTCTTTTTGTAGCTCAATGACAAAAATCTGAAAGTCAATGACCCCACTGAAGTCTTAATCTGAGAAACTCAAACTGGAGACCATTAATTCCAGTTACAGTTGCAAAGGAAGGCAGATCAAGGCTCAGAAAGTACAGAACAGGTCAAACAGAAGAGGAAGAACAAAGAAATAGTGACCATGGAATTCTGTCTAAGAGTTTCTCCTGAAGACGCTCTATTGCTTTGAATGTGTTTCACATGCTTGGTAGCATTTTCAATAAATGGGACAATAGAGAGAACATAAAATGAAGGAATCCCAAAATTTGGTAGAACCTTTTATGTGGGTAAAATGATGGGGAGGGGTGTGCAAGACACAGGATTTCAGCATCTGCTCCCCTTGTTCAGAATCATCTCCTTTTATCCTTTACTTTTATAAAGCCCTCCACCTATTGTGACATGTGTATGCTCCCATTTTGGCTTGTATTTGAAGTTTATATCAATTATCTGTCTCTCTACAGGAGCCATTTAACTTGCTATGACTAAGATTTCCATGTTGAAGATAAAAGTGTTGATGGAGATACCTCACAATTCATTT
>NW_004524582.1:10086091-10094558 GCF_000260255.1 Octodon degus | reverse complement strand
ATTTGTTCTAATGGTGTTTGTAAATAGGATATCATGTCCGCATCTTGTACAGTAATTAACCGCTAGGAAGAATGTATGGAATGTGTTAATTATTGAAACTGCCCTACCAATTTGATTTGAAACTGTCTCATTACTATTTGTTTTATCAATAAAATTTTGGGGATAAATAATAAAAACAAAAAAAAATAAAAATAAAAAAATAAAACCATTAAAAAAATAAGCTTGAGAGACTTCTTCCCACTTCCACTCACTTCCCAGGAAGTAAGAACAAACTGAGTATGCGCCATCTGCAAACCAGAAAGTCAACCCTGATCAGACACCAAATCTGCCCGCAGTCTGATCGACTCATCAGCCTTGTTACACTGCTTCTCGGACTATTGAATTTAGTTATTGCAGCCTGCGATGACTAACATAGTCCTGGAATGGGATGCTGAGCAGGGAAGACACTGCAGCGGAAGGTGCCCCGAGCACAGGATCCTGAAGCCCATGCTAAAGAAGTTGCGTTGTCCTTGGCAGCAGCTCCAAGCACCCTCTTCTTTGAGTCCACCAAGGCTGAAGGCAGCGTGTAATTCACCGTGTGATCTGAGTCTGGGCAGAAAACCCAGCAGTAATAGGTGAGCACGTGCATGAAGCCCAGGCACAAGGGCATCCGAGTGAGCAGGTGCATGAGGCCCAGGCACAAGGGCATCCGAGTGAGCAGGTGCATGAGGCCCAGGCACAAGGGCATCCAAGTGAATAGGAGGTACTGCACACCACTGGTAAGGTACTTCACAAAGGAAGAAAGGAAAATTTACTGAAAAACTACCTGTCAGAGAGAAAAAGACAACCTCAGGGATGGATGCACACCCACCTGGCCTGCCCAGAACTGTCTCAGTTTTAGCATCTAAACTTTGTAGTGCCAGAGACAGCTGCTCAATGTACAAAGGACACCTCACACCTTAATAAGTCCAAGAAAGTGGTAGGAATTACACATTTTTAAACACAATAAATAAAGGCTATAATTCAACCAAAAAAAAAAAAAAAAAAAAAAAAAAGTCATGCTGTTATGTTGAACTGTAAGGGACTCAGGTCAACGATTTCTGACATTGCCAGTCAAGTGGAAGACCCAATACTAGTATGGGCTACTGCACTCTTTTAGAATATTTTGCTGAGTTTACACACCTATAATATTCAAATAACGATACTTAACAAAAAAAAGGGGATACAGATGAATGTCCATTTTGTATCTGTGTAGTCAAAGTGGTTAGGATAGATATGTAGTTACATTCTCTTAATGAATAGCGGGATTTGTTCTAATGGTGTTTGTAAATAGGATATCATGTCCACATCCTGTACAGCAATAAACCACTGGGAAGAATTTATGCAATGTGTTAATTATTGAAACTGTCCTACCCATTTGGTTTGAAACTCTCTCATTGTTATTTGTTTCTCAGTAAAGTTATGGAAAAAAAAATCTCCATCTCAGCTCGCTCTGGGGGCAGGGCTATCATGGCAAATCTGGGAATCGAACCCCTGGTCCGGGCACCTGCTTGCAGGCACTTCAATCCACTGAGCTATTTGGCAGGCCCTAGCCCAGGCATTTTAGTTTTCTGTTTAAAACCCTTTGATTACCTCTTACAGACTCACAAGGGAAAGGCCTTGCCCTCGATCATCTGAATCTCCAACATACGATGGATCTTTTACACTGTATCACTCACTCTGTGGATGGCCCTTGTATGCCAATCTTGTATATTTTTAGCTATTTGTACATATTGCATTAAATCTGCTTTTCTAGTAATCACTGACAGACATACTTGGACACACAGTAACTTGGTGATTAATTCATAGAATCTGATTTCAAATCCAGCATCTTCTGGTGATGAACCCTTTTCATTTCACTGCTGTAACATGCTAAGTCGGTATTTTGAAGCCTACTGCGGGATCTATTTTATGATGAGAATCTGTCCTGATTATTTCACTATTCAAAGTTTTAAAGCATGTACTTTACAAAGGGGATATGCAGTGACTAGTATAATATGAATCATCGAGGGTAAAGAGTCGGAATATATGCACTTCAATGTCAGTTGTATCTATTACTTGGGAGAGCTCTGCTGAGCTGCATAAACCCCTGAGTCATAGTTTCTTTATCTTTAAAGACATGAAAAGCCATTTTTAAAACCTGTTCTATGTGCCTCAGGAATATAACAGAGATAAAACAAATTAATCTGAGAATACTTTGTAAAGCATAAAAGAGTACATAAATGAACAACATACCGTTTAATTTATTCTTGAATTTGTCCATTGCCTGCCATGGGAGAGAGACTTTATAAAATGATGATGTGAAACTATTAAAATGTTTTATTATGCATTTTACATCTATGTTAAAAAACAATGAAAGCCATACTAGTTGTGTAAAATTGAAAAACAGCTGCATTACAAATGTCCAAGTGGGAAATGTGGTTGTTGAGAAGAGTTGCTGGGTAGGCTGTAGTGCTCTGAGATAAAAAGCATAAACACAGAGAAAGGCAGAGAAACCCAAAATGGGACAATTGGGATCCAATGACTCTGATGGCCTATGACAGAGGCAGTTTGATAAAAGCCAAGGAAGATAAAAGATCATAACATCAAAGTAGGCACTGTTTATTCTTGAAGAAGGGTGCAATGGTGTTTTGATCACAAAAGATGTGGTTGCTGTGATAGAGAAAAATAAATCTATAAAGGCATTTAAGCCAACTGGGTTGATGTCGGACAAGAAAGAACAAGCTAGCAAGTTTTAGTGAAAAAGGTTTTGGAAAGAAAATCAGTGTTTTCATCATCAAGTAGGCCCTGTTTTTCGCTCCTTGCGAATGCTGTGTGAAGTACTAGGCAAGTGAGGAAACCCCACCCACCACTTTAGAATGAGACCAAGGAGCATCCAAACACTTGAGCTAATGTCATTGCCTTGATTGGACTGAATTTTCAAAAGTCAAGAAACTGGAGCTAAATTAGCTCACATTATTTGAAAATGATCTTTGGAAGTAATATTTGGAATACACAAAACACAAAGTTTTTAAAACGTTTTGATGCACAGTGCTTGGAGATTACAACTTTAGACCAAAGTGGGTACCAAAATACCTTTATTTACATCTTCATGAGTAAGAAAAGAAGCGGGATATTGCAACAGTTCCATTGGAGCCTTGTGAAATGTGGTCATTTATAAAGAATATGACTTGGTGGGTAAAGTGTTCTGTCAACTTGACCGGCTTTGGGATACATGGGGGAGATTGGTAAAGCACACTTCTGGACATGTCTGGGGGTGTCTGGGAGAGTTGGCTCAGGGACTGTATGTGGTCCTTCACATTTTCCTTTCTGGCATTGTCCCATGAGCTGCTACTCAACTTCTTTAGTACTCTTTACTTCTGCAATGATGTTCCTGCCTTGAAATTAACCAATTTTGAACTGAATCTTCCAAAATTTAAAATTTGTCTTCTTTAAATTCTCAGTAGCTAGTCTGTGTTCCAGTGAGGAGAAAACTGACCAATACACCTGTGTCAGTTACTTTTTACTCATTTCTGGGACAAAATACTCAATATCCAAAATGAAGGAAGGAAAGATTTATTTAGCTCACCATTAGGGGAGGTTTCAGCCTACTTGGCTGGCTCCAGGACAGAAGGCAGCAGTTCATGGAGGCTGAGAACAGTGGAGAGCAGAGGAAAGAGTGGAGCAGCACACCTCCTTTCCTTCCATGCTGACTGTGAAGACAGACTGCAGCTCCTCTGAAGAGGCATGGCTGCGAAGTGGTGTGGTGAAGACCAGAATTCCTCCAAGGAAGTAGGGAGTAGAAGGCTTCCTCAACTCCTTTATATACCCTTTTTGTGCTGAGTCACTCTAGGGTGGGCCCTCCTTGCCCTAGGGCACAGAATCCCAAACTCATCTAGCCAAGCTTCCCACATCTCAAGTTGACACACAATACCCATTATTGATCTAAAAGAAAAATGTTCACAAAGGCATTGTTTTGAATCACAGTTATAATGAAGCCTATAAACAACCTTTACTACTCATATAAGGAATTTTAACACTCTACAACATAGATCATTATTATCTTTCTTATATAAAATTTGTGAAACTCTTTTGTATATACTAGGTCTATTTATCAAAGCAACACAAAGAAGTAGAGGTGACTGTTGTTTTATAAATGAGAGAAAATGTTGGACCAAAGAACATTGTGGTTTCCCAATCTTATTATAGAATTCTGTAAATAGCAGTAGCATAAGTCAAAAATTTGCCTTTTGTTCAAAGATAATGGATTTTTTGTTTGTTGCTTCTGTGTGATCTATTTTCTAAAGCAGGAACAGAAGTACTTGTATAGAAAGGAGCATCCAGGCAGTGTGTGGAAAAGGTGCAGGGTAGAGAAATGCTGACCCCCAAATGTTAGCCTTGAGCCATTCCTTCAGCCAGTGGTTGACTTAGATAAGTTATGCACTTTCTCTGCAAAAGTGTCAATTCAACATGATGTTCTTGCCCTGAGCAGTTCAAGTCCATGGTTCCAGGGGAAAACTTATTTGAATCACACACACATAAACTCACAATTCTGAAACAGACCTTAGTGATGAGAAAAATGTCCTTGATTTCCAGCCTTAAAGTTAAAATGGTGCAGAACTGCTGGTTCCAGGCTTATGATATAATAAAACCTGACAATCCTCCAGAATTAAACCCTCCAGCACTCAGAAATGCTGTATAAAATTTAACAAAAAGTATACTACATGGTACCTGAACTAAAGAAATAAAGAAAGAGGAAAGATGAGAAAGAAAGCAAACTCTTCAGGTGCCCCAAACCAAGAGAAAAATGAAAACCCCAGCAAGCTGGAATTTTCCTGAAGCCATTGTTGGCTAGATTTGAAGTAGGGTTGGGATTGACAAAGAAGCTTGTTTTCTCCTTCATGATCAGATCAAGTTTCAGTGCTTGTTTTGGGGATAGGAAAACTAATCCACCAGGGATAAGAACAAAATATTTAAGTGACTGCACTTTTAGTAAAACATAGACCAAAATCTGTTCTGTTCTCCAGAGAGATGATTAAAAATGACAAAATAACAAAAATGAGAAGAAAAGAAGAAGGAAAGCAGGCAGGTGGAAAGCACTTGAGGGAAACACCATTATTAGAATCTGCTTTATCCTTCAGTCAAATAAAAAGGAGTTTAAGTAAACATTATCTGAAACAAACATATACTTACAAAAAATTAGCCTTAAGATTTATAATTCACTGTTGATTCCATTTTTATAATTCAAAACAACAAATAGGCAAGAAACAAAATGAAAAAGATGAAGACTGGAAGAAAGAGGACATGGGGTAAATACAGTGAACATTAACTGGTGGATTTGGTCTTTGTGTGTTAAGAATAAGAAACTATAAAATTTTCTCTGCCACAGTTCAGAAGAACTGATATGATGTTAAATCTCTAATTATTGCTGTTGATTATTCTTAGAAATGGACTGTTTCATCCAAAATAGTCTGTCAAATTATGTTGCCTAAGTTTTAAGCAGCCAGTAATTTAAAAAAAATAGACTTATTGTGTAAAAGACAGCTTACACTTATTTGTATTACTTCTAACATTCATACTGATGCTATAAAATAATTACTGCTACTATTCCATTTTATGAGGAAGCTCTGAGGCTTTAGAGAAATTGATGGTATTATTCATAGTTATAGAGCTAGGAAGAGAGTTCAGGCTACACTGAACTCATGCATTTCTGGATAAGAAAACTGTGTGAGTTGGGGAAGGTGAAATATTTAGAGATTTGAGTATAGAAGATGTATTTAAAGCATGAAGTGATACGGAGATGAATAAGGACAGGATCTTGGGAAGGGAAGGCAGAAATTCAATGTAAGTTATACTATTAAGTCAAATGTCCCTAAGGTGATTGGAACTTAATTGTGCCAGGGAAATTCTAGGTTACAGAGAAGCATGTCCAATTCAGAGGCTTTCAACAAGAAAGTTCTTGGAGAGAAGAAATTTTATCACAAGATCCTTTTGGTTATCAGTTGAGAGCTAATGGAATGGGTTGGGTAGATAAACAGGAAGACTTTCTGTTTTGCTCTCCAGGCAGACACTGGTGGCCAAAGGGCTGAGAGTTAAAGAAATGCAGATGTTTGCAATGGAAATGCAGGATAAAGATATAAAATTCTAAACCCAAGGATAGCAATGAATTACAGGTAGAATAAAGAAATTATTTCTAAATTTCTACACCTAAAGATGCTTCACATAGTCTCAATATCAGCATCATTTTCTGCAGAGTACTATGAAATACTTTGCACAATTCAGTTGAGTAACAGTTAACACTTTTTTTGTTGTTCTCATCGCAACTTCATGCATTAGGGTAGGGAGATACCTGAGTTCTAAGCCACAGGGTCATAATCAACTCAGGTTTCACCCACATAAGTCCTCTGAGGTTCTTTATAGTCTACTATCTTCTGGAGTCCAAGCGCATGCATAGAGCTAACCTGTGAGCCAAGAGTAGATGAGGAATCATGCAGCAATATTTATCAACATTTTATCAATATCAGCAATATTCAGTCACAAGGTCTCATATTATTGTCAAGGAGCATTTAAAGTGATGTATATTGTATCACTTCACCCAAGGTGAAGGTCATTATTATTCACCTCAAACCTATACTAATAAAAAAGAAACTAAAAGAAAACCCTTCTCCCTTTAAAAAAATCCTCACGAATCAGGCACTCAGCTATAAAATAATGATGATGCTTTTGTTAGCCAGCTTTCTGTTACTATAATAAAGCTGGTAAGATAGATCAACTTAGGTAGAGGACAGGTTGCTGAGCATGGTGGTACCTGCTTGTAAGTTTGTGGCTTAAGACAAGAGTGGTCAACATAATGAGGTATGGCCTGAGAATAAAATAATCATAATAAAAGATCTGACAATGTAAGTCAGTGTTCCCTGTGTTTGATTCCACAGTAACACACACACACACACACACACACACACACACACACACAAAGAGGAAGTGCATTTTTTTATTTTAAACAGAAAAATGCAATAGAAATGATACAGAATTTCAAAACAAGTTGATAGGAAATTAATAATGGTTATTACATTGCATATTGTTATCTTTAAAGTAGTTGCTCAAATTAGCAAATATAGGCATGCAAAACTGATCAAATAATATTAGCACTAATTGTTCCATTCAATGAACTAATAGAAGTCAGTACTACAGTTATCTTAGCTATGATCTTAGCTTATCTAAATTTCCCCCTTCTTGTGTACTTTCTCACTCCAGGGAGCCAATACGATGTTCACGCTGGAGGTGCTGCCTCAGCCCCATGCCTGCCTGGGAAGAGTTTTGTTTCACAGCTTTAGACGTTTCAGTCCACGATGGGCTGTCCTCATTACTTCGGGTCTATGGCAGCACAGTGCATCACAGTAGCAGCATGTGGCAGTGTAGAGGCCTATTCACCTCATGGCTGGGGAAGAAAGAGAGGATAGGCTGACTTCAAGTCCACTGATGGCTTCACATAGTGCTAGCAGGACCTGGCTCTTCATGGTTCTACCATGTACTAATGGAAATAAGCCTTTATCTAAACATTAAACCTTCTGGAAGATCAAATAGGTAAAACACTTGAACACATAGGTATAGGAAAGGATTTTCTGAACAGAATCTCAATTACAGGAGAAATAGCAGCAAGAATCAACAAATGGGATCATATCAGACTACAGAGCTTCTGTACAATGAAGAATCAATCAGGAAAGTACAAAAACTACTGACAGAATGGGAAAAGATTTTGTGAGCTACTCATCAGACAGAGGACTAATATATAGAATATATAAAGAACTCAAAAAATTACAGGGGCAAGAGAAATTCACAGACACTTCACAGAGGAAGAAATACAAGTGGGCAACAAATACATGCAAAACTATTCAACAATGTTCAACATATTTTAAAAATGTACAACAGACACGGGCACTAGAGAAATGCAAATTAAATGAACACTAAGATTCTGCCTTACTCCACAAAGAATGGCAGTCATTAGGAAAGCAAGCAATAGCAAATGCTAATATGGCTGTGGTGAAAAAGAAACCCTCCTTCATTGTTGGTAGGAATACAAATTAATACAACTATTATGGAAACAAGTGTGGAGAGTTTCCAAAGAACTGAAAATAGACATTCCATAGGACTCTGCTATCCCACTGCTAGGTATCTTCCTCAAAGAGCTTAAATTATCGTACTATAGTGATACATGCGTACGAATGCTTATGGCAGCATGATTCATAATAGCTAAATCCTGGAAGCAGTCTATTTGCCCATGAACAGATGATTGAATAAAGAAAATGTGATATCAATACATAATGGAATACTACTTAGGTATAAAGAATGACATAAATGAGACATTTGTAGGAAAATGGATGCACCTGAAAAACATAATGTTGTATAAAATAAACCAGACACACAAACTTAAAAAAAAGAACAAAGCCTTAAACACTTGGGCCTTTAGGGT
>NW_004524582.1:10085337-10085991 GCF_000260255.1 Octodon degus | reverse complement strand
CCCCCAGATCCAGACCTAGTCCAGGCCCAGTGAGTGTGTGGGAAAGCTGTCTCTCCCCCCTACTCCATCTTGTCCCCTCCAGACTCAGCTCAGGCCTGGCATACAGGTCTGGGGTGAAACCATGTAGCTGCAATACCTGCAGAGAGACTAGGGGACAGAATCACCCAGCTAGTCCAGGAGCAGAACATCTTGCTAGATGGGCACAACAATTTACCCCCAAGGGCAGCAGCAGGAGGGAGCTGAGCACAGCAGTCAGACCCAAGCCAAGAAGAGCTAGATAAACTCGAACTTTGTAGATCTGCACCTGAAATTCAGTAGGTGCTAAGGTTATAACTGCAACAGAGATCTACAACAAAAGTCAGAAGACAGTGCTACACAAATTGACAATGAGAAGGAGCAAAATGCAATCTCAGAACCCAAGCCCTCCCATGACAAGTGCAGAGGACACTAACACAGAACAAATTGGGAATCACACAGCTGAAGGCAATGAATCAATGGCTTCTGAAATAAAGAAAGAGTTGCAGAAAGGTATAGTGGAACTCAGATTGGAAATGAAAAGAGAAATCCCTGAATTAATAACATCTGCAGTAAAGAATCAAATGCAGAAACATATGGAGGAATCCCAATGCCCACCCAGAACAAGTGCAGAGGACA
>NW_004524582.1:10079302-10080914 GCF_000260255.1 Octodon degus | reverse complement strand
AAAACAAAAAACTACAAGTGATAAAGAATTTCACTTAACAAAATATGAATTTCACAGTATTCATTGTAATGAAGCATTGACTTCCTACTACTTGTTCATATCACTAGGTGCATGAATATAAAATTGGAAGAAAAAAGAAAAAATATATAAGAAACAAAGAGAAAAAGGTTAAGTAATTAAAAAGAAGAGACAAAACATATTATTAAGCATGAACTGCCCCGCTTAGCCTATGAATGAGGATGTGTGATTTTTCCAGCCATGTTTAATGTTTTGTAGTCCAATCAAGGTTAAAGCCAATATCTGAATGCCTCATAGAGTAGCTAGTATTACACCCTGATTTGTATAGTTGGGCAACATGACTGTATATGAGTCCTTTGAGTTCTTTTGATTGAGATGACGCAGGCTAGTGGTTCTTAATCAGAATCAATTTTTGTTCTCAAGAAAAATTTTATGGAGATATTTTTGATTACTAGGCTTATAGAAGACTTTCTGGTTCTCATTTGTTGATTCAGGTATGCTTATGAACAGCTTATGCACAAAATAGTTCAAAAAATTATCTATCAGCAGATATCACTAATGTCAAGACTGAAAACTGTCTTATAACTAGAGTTTTAAATAAATAGAATGTATGAAAATACTGAAGTTTGAAGTCAGGGTGGACTATTCATTTGTTAGGTCTTCTGTTATGACAGTCCATAATTTTTCATTTGAACCATGATTCTTTTCTCTCTTGCTCTAATTCTTCCTACACAGAACAATTTGCCTGTTGCTTACTTGCCTTTGCTTTAGCTCTGTTTACTTTGGACTCTCAGTTACAGTATACTGCCCTTGCTTGACCCTGCTGGAACCAGCCCTTTATTCATATAACTGTGCTGGTTCATATATTACTCACTATCCTTCAAAAGCAGGGTAGGTGCAAAACAGGTGATTGAAGTTTTTGTATGGTGAGCACAGCCTTCCACTTATTGAGGCTTTCTCCCCAGAATTCTCTCAGCTTATCTTAGTCCATCAAGCAGCCACAGTCCTGTGTGTATAGGGAAGACATCGGATAAGGGAGGTGGTCATGCCTACCCTTATGGTTTAGTTTTTTTTCTTCTTGCTCTGTTTCCTGTTGTTTCATCACTTGGCTTCACATGCCTCACCAGCACTTCTGATTTGGTTGGCTGTGTAATCCTTGAGTTTTTTATGAATGATGAACTAGCATTAATGTTTCCTATATTAACATTGGGTTGTAAAGTTAGGTAAATTATGAAGCTGGGAGTAACATCTAAAACTGATGCTTAAGGGCTGGTGAAATAGCTCAGCAGATTAAAGCAACTGTTTAGGCAGATGCAGGGGCTGGGAGTTCAATCCCTGGGCCTGCTGTGCTGGCTCCACCCCTGGGGCATGCTGAGACAGCAATTGAGACTGGGCATGGTGGTGCGCACCTGTAATCCTAGCTCTCGGGAGGGTGTAAACAGGAAGATCACTACAAGTCCAATCTATGCAGTGAGACCCTGTCCTAAAAAATACAAAAATTAAAAAAAATAGGGCTGGGCAGATAGATTAGTAGAATAAGTACGTGCCTGGCAAGTGCAAGGTCCTGAGTCAAATCCCCAGTACTATAAATAAA
>NW_004524582.1:10076864-10079199 GCF_000260255.1 Octodon degus | reverse complement strand
CTTGGAAATCACCTTCATTGTTTCTATATATTGTAAAAATTTTATCGTGACTCAGGTACTTCTCATAAGAACCTTTGAAACATTTTGTAAGGCAATTTGAAATGTAGGAAGAAAAAGTGTGAACATAACATTTATTTAAAATTATCACATAGACAAACTTCCCATTTGCACTACATAGAAAATCTCATCCAAAGAGTCATAAACATTGTAAGTTGAAGCATTATGCCTTCCTGAGGTAGTAGAACAAAGGAGAAACAAAATAGGAATTTTAAAAGCAGACAGTGTTAACTTCATTCCATATTTCAGGTGCCACCCTCTGCCTTTATGATACAGGGCAGATGATTTAATAGCTTCTACATTTGTGAAACAGAAAAGGTAATGCTGAACCTGTAGTGCTAAGAACATAGAATTATAAGCATATATAGAAACATGCAGTCATATACATGTGTGCATTCCTATATTTAGAAGTATCTCCCAGTGGAGTAAGATACCTGCAAAAGAATTGTGTTTCATTTTTCTTCTGTAGTTGAACAAGATACAGAAGCAAGATGGAATAAATTTTGTGCTAAAATTAAGAACTAAGAACACCATGAATTTAGTCTTGCGCTTTGCTTCCTAACTAGAAATGTACCTAGAAATTCAGTAAACTTCTCTGAGACACAATTTTCTAAGCAACCAAAATTGCAATTGAAATTTTTGACTATTGTGCCTTTTCACATGATTTATGATCAGGCTTTTCAAACTTAATTCACTTAGAAATGTCATACACAAAAGATATAATTCATGGAATTCTCTCATAAAAGACAGTTTACAAGGGGTTTTCCATTGGTTCTGCTGGTCTTATTTGGAACTCTTTGTGTAGAATGACCTCAAGAATGTTTGAGTACTTAAATACTATATGAAGCAAATCTTAGGTCAGACTTGGATTGATTGTGATTCACTGTGACAAAAAAAAAATGTCTACATTTTGTTCATGTCCTGAGACATGTTGCAGGAAGCAACATGTATGGGTGGTGGACTGACTGCCTTGGTGGGGAAATTACAAGGAAGCCCAATATTTAGGCTGTGTAATGGGTACTGCTAGCTGAATTTAGCCAGAATTGTCATAAGTATTTCTGGTAAAGGATAGGGGTAAAAACTGAAAACCTAAACTCTGAAATATAAGAAACCATGTGTGAAGCTGGGGTCAGAGAAGCTGGTTTCTGAAGAAACCTGCCATTCAAAAAAACCTAGAGCCTTTTTCTACTGGTCAGGAGCCCAGTTCAACACTGGGGAGGAGAGTAGCTGCTCCTTCTACTTTCCACCACTGCACAAGACTTCAGTGAACCACACTGGAATGCCCAGAGAATGGTCTCCTTCACTACTGTCCAAATTGAAATGAGCTACTTAGGAAGGCCTGAGACCGAAGGGCACGCCTGCGACACAGTGGAATCTAGCCAAGGGGCACAGGATGGACATGGAAGACTAGTGGAGTGAAAGACTGCAGCAACAAGAACAAACTGAGCCAGCAGGAGACTGAGGGCTCTGTGGGACTGGCAACCTGGGAAGAGCCCAGGTCTTGGTAGCCAGTTCTGTTCTCTCAATTTATTTTATATTTTTTACTTTCATTAAAAAAAGTTTTTTCCCTTTTTTTCTACATCATTTTCTTTCCTTTTTATTCTTCCATCTTTTCTGTTTTTTTTATTACCTTTAAGGAGAGCAAAAATAGTGAAAAAGTTAGAAATAATGCAGAATTTCACTAAACAGTATAACAGGAATTCGACAATGATTCTTATATTCATAATGTCTTCAAATTAGTTATTTAGATTACCAGATATAAGCATGCAAAAATGGCTCTCTCTCTCTCTCTCTCTCTCTCTCTCTCTCTCTCTCTCCATATATATATTTTTTTTTTAAAGGAGAAGAAAAATATTTAAGTACTAGCTGTTCCTTTCAACAGGCAAGCAGAATCAGCAATACAATTACCCAAACTATCATATATCTATCTTTCTTTCTTTTTTTGTTCTTTTTCTTACACCAATTGTTCCTTGCCTTTGAAAAGGTTCTTTTCCCAGGCCAGCCAGGTACCTCAACAGATTAAAGCACCTACTTAGGCAGATACCAGGACCAGGGTTCAATCCCTGATTGAGACTGAGTATGGTGGCACATTCCTGTAATCCCAGCACTTGGGAGACTGAAAACAGAAGGATCACTAGGAGTCTAATCTGTACAGTGGGTCCCTGTACTAAACATATAAGAATAAATAATAATCAAAAATTTTTTAAAAGATTCTTTTGCTTTTTTTTCCTTTTTTCTTTTTTTTCCATAATTTTATTGAGAAACAGATAGCAATGAG
>NW_004524582.1:10074629-10075894 GCF_000260255.1 Octodon degus | reverse complement strand
TAAAAAATAGGAATAAAGAATTATATACGTTTACATGTAAGTCCAGAAATCTAACCATATATAACATTTTTGCAGGACAGTCCCACAACACTTTTTCCTGTCTCGTGCCTTCATTCACCACCCCTTCCTTTTAAAACAATCATCTACCTGAGAGACAGCACAGCAGCAACTGGCATGTCATGACAAGCAGCCTGTATTCAGAAGACCAGAATGACAGGCACTCCAAGCATGAACCTACTATTACAAATTCTCATCCTGACTAACTATATATACTGACGCCTGTGAACTAAGCAAGTGCACTGAAGATGGCAATTTGTAAGATTCTTTTTTTTTTATTTATCTTTGTTCTTTGCTCTTCTGTTTTATCCTCTCTATTTTCTAAGTGAATGAGGAGAATCCCAGCCACTGAAAACTAATCCCAATCCCCAACCCAGAAACCAAGTTAACTTAATCCCTTGAATACTCCTCCATTCTTCCTTTTCTATCCTCATCTCTAGTTTGCCAAACCTTGTGCGGTCATCCTTTGTCTTCCAGCCTTGGTTGTCCTTCCTTTACTGTTACTTTGTTTTATATACTACCCTCCCTAAATTTATCATCTCTGTGTTAAACCAGTCTATCAAGGCGAAACCCTTTACATATAAGTTGTGGTTGATTATATTGTACATTACAGACTCTGCTCCTAAGCAAGTAAAGTACAAAATCAGTAGTTGTCGTAGTTTGCCAATTTCTGAATAATGCTTGATACTATTGTTTTTGCTAATTCTACGGTTTTAGCTAGGACTCATATCTGTTGCAATTAGTGGTTCTACCTTCTTCTGTAACAAAATGGGAAGTGCTGAGATAATAACTTCTCCATAGCCCTATAATAAAGGATTGGGGACTCAGCCATATAGATCCCCACATTCCATCCTTAATTAATTGGGAAGGATGGATACAAAACCAAGAATCTACAAAGAGAAGATATCCCTGAAGAACAGATTTCTGTGAGAAGGCTTACTATGAGTGATGCAGCTACCCACTACAAAAACTCACAAAGATCAACACAGAAAACAGAATAAAATTTTTTTGAAATAGTAAATGATAAGATAGAAAAGCAAATTTCAATATCAGACTTGAAACCCATGCAGAACAACTCCAGAACACATCAGCACAGAAAAAAACTGGAAGACATACACCTAAAATCTCTGAAATGGTAACACCTGAAATAAAGAAACAAATCAAGAAGACCATAGAGAAAATCAGATCAGAATTCATCTTTCTTATGG
>NW_004524582.1:10054990-10072894 GCF_000260255.1 Octodon degus | reverse complement strand
TCAAACCCCCGGCCCCTGTGCTTTGCTTGCAGGCACTTTAATCTGCTGAGCTATTTGTCCTGCCCGTGTCTTTCTTTCTTTGTCTTTTTTTTTTTTTTTGTATAATTAACACACTACCGAATGTGTCTTTAGATAGCCCTGTCCTGGTAGGATTTTCAATAGCCGCTAACCTTGCCTGGTACAGTATGAGGGCTGCAAATTGGCATGAAAATTTAAAGCAGGTTCTTCTTGGTGCACAGCACAAATTAGTTATATATGAGTACAATAGGTTTTCATCTACAATTGTCTCTGATGCAGCTTATATGAAATAATTGCTGTTCTGTTAACTAAATACTACTCTGTGATTGAAAACAAATTTGTGAATGTTTCGTTGATATTCTGAATGCTTTTATGTAAATACATTTTTTTATTTAAAAAATTAATGGAGAAAGAAGATACTTCTATGGCAAAGAACAACTGAAGAAATTTATGACCACCAAAACAACACTACAAAAGTTACTGAAAGCTATTTGAGGCAGAGACAAAAAATAACTATAATTCCAAGAACAGGAACTGAAAGAAACCACCAAGCAAGGGAAAAAAAACAGAAAGGAAATGTAGAGAACCAACAACAGGAAAATAATATGATAAAGATAAGTCAATATATATGGCCTCAATTCACCAGTCAAAAGAAACATACTAGCAGAATGGAACAAGAAATTATGTCGAACAATATGTTATATTTAACTCAAAAAAATTCATAATATGGAAATAATACTCCATGCAAGAGGAACCCAGAAAAATGTGGGCATAGCTATTCTGTTTGCAAACAAAGTGAACTCAAAATCAAGAATGATTAAAAGAGATAAAGAAGTCACTGTATACCTGTTAGGCGAAAACCCCAAGAAGAAGAGATAACAATCATAAATATGTATGCACCAAATACAGGAGCACCCAATTATATAAGAGAAAGTTAACAGACATAAAAAACCCCAAATAAGCAATAGAAGAATTGTAAGAGGAAATTTCAATACTCCATTGTCACAAAAAGATAGATTGGCTAGGCAAAAAGTCAGCAAAGAAATAACAGAACTGAACCAAATCTGTGAACAAATGGACTTAGTAGAAGTTTGCCGACTATCCCACCCAGTTCCATTTAAATACACATTCTTTGAAGCTGCACCTGGGACATTTTCTAAAATAGAAGGTATACTAGTTCACCAAACATGCCTAAGTAAGTGCAAAGGAATTAAAGTTGTTCCATGCATATTGTCTGACCATAGTATAATAAAATTGGAAATTACCTGCGAAACTCCATAAATATATGGAAATTAAATAACACCCTCCATAACAATCAATAGGTCACAGATGAAATTGAAGAAATTAAACATTATTTATAATCAAACAACTATGCAGACACAACTTAATGGAATCTACAGAATGCAATGAAAATGCTCCTCAGAGGGAAATTTATAGCAGTGAATTATCACATCAGGAAATCAGAATGACTACAAATAAGCAAGCTAATGCTGCATTTTAAATTTCTAGAAAAAAATGCAACTCAAGCCCAAGCCCATAGTAGCTGTCATAGAAGAGAAGAAATTACAAAACTCAGAGCACAAATTAATGCAATTAAGATGAAAACATACAAAGAATTAATTAATTGAAAAGTTGATTCTTTGAAACAATAAACATTATTGATAAACCTATAGCCAACCTTTCCAAAAAAATGAAAGAAAACACTCAAATCCATGCAATAAGGAATGAAAAGAGTGAAATCACTACAAAACCTGTTGAAATTCAAAAGATCATCAGCACCTACTTCAAAAATCTTTACCTGCAGAGGTTGGAAAACACAGAAGAAATGCAGATTCCTAGAAATGCATGAACTGCCAAAGCTGAATGGATCCAACTACAGACTATCTTGGTAAGTGAAATAAATCAGATCCACATGTGCAAACATTGTATTATTTCATTAATGTGAGAACCTGAAAGAATGATGAAAATCTGAAAGGCATAATAGATACTGTGAAAGGGAAAATATCTGTTCAATATTATATAGATAATATATATAATATTTGGATAATTGTACTGCAGATTTCTGATTTCTACTGGTCTTTTGAAAGGATCAGTTAACGCTTAAATATTCCTTTATATTTCATTATTATTGTCTTCTGAATTTCTGACAGTATTTGCCAATGTTTTGTTTTGTTTTTTCTTTAAACCAATCTTGCACATTTATACTTGGTAACCTGATCAACTAATTTGAAGATAACATCATACAATACAGCAATCATTGTTGGATTCCTATTACTTTGTTTAGTGAAATTTTGTATCATTTCTAATGCTATTTTTGTCTATTTTCTTATTATTTTGTATTCTTTAAAAAATAGAATGCTTAATAGCCCAGAATCAGTCAATAAAGTTAAAATTGTAATTACCAACAAAGAAAAGCACAAATCCTGGTGGACACTAGCTGAATTCTATAATAAATTTAGAGAAGACTTAAAAGTAATACTCTTCAAAGTCTTTAATGAAACTGATCAGGAAGAAGTTCTCTCTTGCTTGTTCCTGGAAGCAAGTACTACTCTGATATTAGTTTTAGAGAAAGATGCCCTCCCTCTGAGAAAAGAGAACTATAGGAGAATCTCCCCCATGAACATAGATGTAAAAATACTCAATAAAATTGTAGCAAACAGAATGCAACAAATCATCAAGAACAATATACACTGTGACCAAGTGGGGATTCATCCCAGAAATGCAGGGATGGTTCAATATGTACAAATCAATAAACATACTACACCATATCAGAGAGACAAAGAAAAAAATCACATGATCATGTCAAAAGATGCAGAAAAAGCTTTTGACAATGTCCAGCATCATTCAGGATAACAGCTCTACAGAAAATTGGATAGATGCTTTACCTCAATCTGATAAAAGCCCTATTTGACAAATCAGTAGCCAACATCATACTAAATGGACAAAAACTGAATGCTTTCCCTATACAATCAGAACTAAGACAAGGATGTCCACTATTACCACTCCTTCAATATAGTTCTGGTAGGTAGAACTAAATACTAGGTAGAACAATTAGATAAGAGAGAAAAATAGGAAAGGAATGATTTAAATTATCGTTTTTGCAGATGACATGATACTCTACTTAGAAGATGCCAATAATTCTGTGGAAAGGCTTCTATAATAGCCAAATTCATTACCATAGCTGGATACAATTACAAACATACTCAGCTACCTTGTCTTTGATAAAGGGGCCACACATATTCAATGAAAGAGAAAATAGTCCCTTTAGCATATGGTGCTGACAAAACCACCTTTTCACATGCCTAAGACTCAAACTAGACCCATGTCTATCACTATGAACAAAGTGAAAAGAAAGCCTACAGCATCTGAAAAGTTTTAGGCAAAAGTCCCAAGACAAAGGACTTCTATTTAGAACATATATAGAACTAAAACAATAAGGCCCCAAATTCAAGACTCAATCAAAAACTGAGCATCAGGGATAAAATATATATTTCTCAGATCAAGAAATATAAGTGGCAAATAAACACATGAGAAAATGTTCAACAACTTTGGTCATTCAAGAGATGCTAATTGGAAGAACAGTGAGATTTTTTTTTTTACCTCAGTCCAAAAGAATGGCCACCATCAAGAAATAAACCAATAACAAATGCTGGCAAGACTGTGAAAATGGAACTGTTTTCCACTTTTGGTGGGAACATAAACTGCTACAACTATTGTGAAAATCAGTGTGGAACTGCCTCAAAAAACTGGGACTAGAGGTCTCATTTGACTCAGCTATCCCCCTTCTAGGCATTTTCCCAAAAGAATGAAATCATTACATCACAGTAATATATATGTTGTCACATTTATAGCAACACAATTTGTAACAGGTAGATCTTGGAAGCAACCTAACTTTCCATCAACCAAGGAATGGATAAAAGAAATAAAATGTTTTTTTTTAATGTCACAAAGTACCATTCAGTTATAAGGAAGGATAAACTCTAGGCTTTTATAGGTAAATAGGTGCAACTAGACACCATCCTCATAAGTGAAATAAGTCAAACTTGCATGTTCAAACATTATCTTGTCTCTCTAGTTTCCTTATAAGAAACTAAAGGAGTAGGTTACAAAATCTGCAATAGATATTGTGAAAGGAAAAGAAACTGCTCAAGTATAAAGGACAACTGGCATCAGGGAAAATAAAAAAGAAGGAAATGAAAAAATATGTATACACAAGATAGCTAACATTGTTCTGTTACTAATTTATTTTAGTCCATTGAAAAGAACAGTTTGTGCTTATATTGCTTGATTAATTTTGCATGAATACATCTTATCTGAGCAACTGCTTTGAAGACAACAATATACAGTACATTTCCCATTGTTAATTTCTTATTCTGTTTTGAAACACTGTTTTATTGATTTTATTTCTTTCTTTAACTTTCTCAAATATGTAAAAAGGAAACTTCAAACTTTCTACAGAGACAATAAAGCACTAAGAAATCAGGAAAATTTCATCTATTCAAGATCAGTATACAAAATATCATTTTAAAATATTCAAGCTCAGGAATTCTGAGGGAATGTGTGGGGAAACAAGAAGAAGACAGGGTTTCTCAGCTTGATGAGAGAGATACCTGGAGAAACCCAAACTGCTGACATCTGCACCTTAAACCTCCATCCATCAGCACTGTGAGAAAACAAACTTCTTTTGTTTAAGTCCCTCAGGTGGTCTTTTGTTCTGACAGTGAAAGCAAATAAATATAGATTTTGTGCTATTTTGCCTTTTTTCTGTTTTTAATTTTATAGAGCTTTGCATTTTAAAATTTAAATTTCTTTGTTCATTAGCATGTAATAATTATACATATTAATGGGACATGTGTAATATTTCTACACATGAATATAACATGCACTAGTGAAATCAGTGTAATTAGCAATTCTCTCTCCTTGTCTAGTTTTTTTTTTTTTCAATTTGTAGATTCTGAGTTCTTTTCATCTGATGAGGAGTAAATCATTAAAGCTCTTAGGAAATGTAACTTGATATATCTTCTATGTTCAAAAGAAAATATATAATAAGTTACTATGAGCTATTGTCAGCACACAGGGCCATAGAACAGCAGGATTGTTCCCTTATGCAATTGTGTTTCAGCACACATCATCCCGCCTCCCCTTATCCATTCTTCCAATCTTCCCAGAATCTAGCAATCACTACTGCATATCCAGATTAACACTGTTAGCTTCCACATATAAGAGATTTCAAGTGGTATCTGAATTTTTCTGTCTGGCTCATTATTACTTTACATAATTTCTTATGGTTCTGTCCATTTAGCCACAATGACATCTTATTGTTTTTATACTTAAATATTTTATTCTCTATGTCTACCACATTTTCTGAAAACATTCTCTGCAAATGGGCATTTGTATTCTTTATTTTAGCTACTGCTAAAGCATGCTATAATAAACATGGAAGTGGAGGTATCTTTTCTTTTTTATTATGTATTTGGTACAGGGTCTACAGGGTCTCATTATGTAGATCAGACTCATAGTGAGCTTCCTGTTTTCAGCCTCCCAAGCACTGGGATTACAGGCCTGCACCAGTGGAGGTCTCTTTCCTGTATGCTGATTTCAGTTCCTCTAGTTATAAAAACAAAGGTGGGACAGCTAAAAATATAGTACATCATTTTTAGATTTTTGCAGAAAATCCATCCTGCTCTAAAGTTTGTGCTAGTTTATATTTCCAGGCTGTAGAAAGGATTACGTCTTTAATAATATAGTGGGGGAAAATGATATTGGCACTCAGAAAATGGAAACTTCACCATTATCTCTCATTTTGAGCAAAAGTCAATTAAAAATGGGTTAAATACTAAAATGCAAGTACTAAAACTAAAAAAAAAAAAAGAAAACTCAGCAAAAATTGTATATGTAAGATATAAGCAATAACGTTTTTGATATGACCACAAAACCAGAGGGAAAACAAAAGATTATATCAGACTAAGAAAGTTCTGCACAGCAACGGAACACAATTAACATATTGAAGAGATAATTTACTGAATGGGAAAAAGTATTTGCCAAGTATTCATCAGACAAAGGATTAAGTTACATAATATATAAGGAACTTAAACAAAACTTAACAAAAAACAAGTAATTGAATTAAAAGAAGATCTGAATAGCCGTTTCTCAAAAGAAGAAGTATAAATGGACAAGGTATGAACAGTTGTCCTCAGTATCACTAGCCATTAAGGGAATGGAAATTAAATCCAAAAGAAGATCTCATCTCTGTCCAATTAGAAAGGCTATTATCAAGAAGACCAAAGTTCAAAGAAGAAATGCAGATGAGAGCAGGGAGAGAAGGGAATTCTCACGTCTTTCTCTACCTTGCAGTATCCACTGTGCCATTTAAGACCCACTTCGGTTTGTGTTCTTAGATATAAAGTCAGAGCATAAGAGAAGTGGTAGGAATCAGACACAGGCTTGATCTGGGGAAGAAGTGGGAGGAGAAGGATATGATGGGATATGTACCAATCCCGCAGGATGAATGTAAGTTTTATGTATCACAAACATAAGTAAATAAAAAAGCTGAAAAAAATAAAACAACAACTTGAAAATTCAAGGTCTAATGTTTGAAGTTAGTTAGTATGTGCTATTTTTGACTATTTTTTGTTTATTGTCCTTATATTTCTTCATCACAGTCTAAAAACTTCATTCTTCCTCTCTTTCTTTACAATGCCGTAAGACTAGTCAACAAACATGAAGAAAGCAGGTAGAGTGATTTTGCTCAGTGCTTTAGCAGAAAGTTAGATGAGCACAAGTAACAAAATAAGAGTTCAGTGAAAATCTCTGAGTAATAAATAGACTATGTTTAAAGCTTTGAAATATTTATTATTAGAGCAGCCAAGGATGGCAGCCCTTATTCTTCATTAGCTCTCAGGTAACCTTCAGAACAATCAAATTAGACTAGCAGTCATCTAATCATGATAGCAGAAATTTAATGATGATATTTACCTTACAGAGATTAGTAAAGATTTTGAAGGGTTAAACATAGCTGAAATGTGCTTCAGTATTCTTTTAAGATGGAGTATGTCTGCCACACATTTGTGAAGTGTGAGATTCAAGGGCATCACCTGAAAGCCTGAATGCACTTTAGAGCTTTTATAAAGATGTCTGCATTTTGGTAAACATTTTTGTGCAGTCTCCAGAGACACTATTTAATTTAAGTTCCTTCTGACCTGTAAGCTAGGCAAACAACTCTTGCAAAGAGTATTTTAGGTTATTTGAAGTAAAAAGTAAATGAATGATACGTTTTGTTTTGTGAGTTAGAAGAGAGACTTAAATTCTTGGTATGATGCTCTCCATTGGTGGGTAATGATTTGGCCTGGGTGTTCAAAGAATTCATGTTTGGGTAAGTTTTCCATACGTTAAATTGTGGCTATTTTTAAGCAATTGAGTCCAAAATCCTCCAAATGCATTAATCACTTGCAAAGGTAAGTATGAATTTCTCATTTTTTCTTTGTAAAAGGGGCTAGCTTTTGTGCCATTCATTGAAAGATTATGTGTCAATTTTAACAGCTGCACTAAATTTATTTAAATGTATGTGCCTTGTGTTCTGTGGAACTGAATAGTTAGCATCTATATTTTCATTGCTTTACTTAGTTCCTCTTTCTTGTTAAATTTTATGTTCTAAAATTGACAGTGTGGTTTTAAGGTGAGATACAAAATAGCAAATATTCCAGTTCTGAGACTTATTGTGTGACCTTAAGTTAATGAACCTTTCTAATCTTCACATTTCAAACTAGTATATATTATAATAACACATACACTTCTTAAAGCTAGCCTGAGAAATGAACTTTGCAATGGTCATTTTGAGGCTGAATAAATTATCAAGGCTCTTAGAAGATAACTACCTGACATATATGATGTAATAATTGTATTCCATATGTCTTTGCTTTTTGTAGGGATTTCAGTTGTGTATAATAGGTGTGAACTCCTCACAGAATTGTAGTATGGTCTTTTTAGGTAATCTGGGTTCTAGCACTAATAGACTTGATTTTTTTTTGTTTTGTTTTCATTCTATATACTTGGTACAGGGTCTCACTATGCAGCTTGTACTCACAGTGATCCTCCTGTTTTCAGCCTCCCCAGTGCAGGCATTACAAGCATGTGCCACCACACCTGGACTCAGTCACTGGCCTAGCATACCCTGGGGGTGGGGTTGGCCTAATAGATTTTTTTTAAATTCAAGAATTTGACAACTAACCCCTAATCAAAGTGAAGCATGATTTCAGCTAATTCTTTGCAGGTTATTTTATTTATACAAGACAGTAAGTTCTTTTATAATGTCAGCAAACAGAATAGCTGGTTTATATCTGTAAGTAAATATAAAATTTTAGTTAATTGTTTGAAGAGTAATTATCCAAAATGATAATAGGACTATTTTGAGGCTAAGTAAAGATTTCCTTTTATCTGAAACTAAGTAATAGTGTTTTGAATAATCTACAATAGTAAATTGGATTTCTGGGAAGCAGATAGTAAGACATAAATTTCCACACAGTGGTGGTACTGAGCATTACTGTCATGATACGCAAAGGTGAGTACTGGCGAGTAGAGCGCTCTAGGATAGGATAGAGGGAGATGCTGAGTTGCAGGATAGTCATGAGAAAGACTTAGCCAGCCCATGGATGGTTTTATTTCTTTTCATTGACTAGAGTGGATGCTGCAGAAGATAGGAAACATGCCCCTGGATGAGGACCTATCTTCAGATAAGTGCTATTCTTAAGAAGATGGAAATTCATAGGTGGTGCAGTGTGTGACAGGAATCTGAACTCCATGTTGGCATGCCCCATCTCTTTCTCCTTTGTCCTAAAATGGGTTTACATGAGGTTATTTAGGGTCTTGTGCTAATACTTCCAACATTCCATTAATCTTTCAGCAGTGGTCTCTACACAAGGTCCTTTAGGAAGGAAAGGTAAAACCATACATAGAATGCATATCAGTACAACCCAGAACGAACTGCCACTTCTTCCAGAATAGAATGATTTAATTAACTCAGTGTCTACCAACACTGACTGGGGATGATGCCAACATGAGAATTACCTTTGGACTGAGGTGTTAATAGTAAGACTTTTACTGGCATTTGTGGTCTCATCAGCTTTACTAGAGGAGACCCATAATCTTGGGCTCAAGCAGTCTTGGAAGCCATGGCTACATATTTTATGAACCTTTTGTGTTAGTGTTCAGGTGGTTGATGATGACAGCCTGAATGATGTGAATAAATACAGTCAATTTAGTGCTTCAGTGGAAGACACTTGCAGATGAATGTTGACCCAATGCAAAGGTCTTCACTAATTTATGCCTATTCTCACTGGACTTATTTTGCAGATTCATTGTTGCATCGGAATCCTTGCAAGTCTCACACCATTCATTTTCTTTCTTTTTTAAAAATTTTATTTATTTATTTATTTATTTATTTATTTATTTATTTTGTGTGTGTGTGTGTGTGTGTGTGTGTGTGTGGCCAGCTCAGCCCACCAGGGGGCTGGGGAATTGAACTGTGGTCCCTGTGCTTTGCTAAGCTTGTTCTAAGTAGGTACTTCAGACCACTGAGCCATCTCACCAGCCCCGTCTCACACCATTCAACCAAACCATTTTTCCAGTGTTCATGAATCTATATACCTCATAAAAATGGACACTTATTCTTCTACATAGAGTGGATAGCCAGCTTAGCCATTTGGATCTCTTTCCATTAAGATGATTCCCTGCACTGCTGACTTTCACTGACCCCTCTGAGATGATAGAACTTGAGGGATATTTACTATGATTTCTCAGGGTTTTCCATAAATGCCACATGACATCTGCTCTCAGCAAAGATACATCTAATATTACCCTACAAGTAATGCAGCCAAAATGGCCCATGCTCTTCAACCTCAGAGCTTATTCTTTCTGGGCTTTTCTCACAATCAGAAGTATCTTATGATATGTGCTATATGGATGAAATACTTTAATTCTGAAACCTAAGAAAGCCTGAGAGGTATTTTGTTTCATTCTTTGGTGGGAACTATAAAATGAAAACATTAATTCTTTCTGTTGGAAGGAACATGGCAGCATGTCCTTGAATTCCTGAACTTCCCCAAGCCTAACTGATACAATGAGTCTCCACAGCTTTATAAAGGTTATTTCCTATACTCTGAAATTTATCTTCTAAGGATTCCAACTCCTTGCTGCTTCTTGTCCACCTGGTCCTATTAAGATGAAATCACACATATTTGTGGGATTTATATACAGACCAGTTAGTTCCATTTAGCCTATTTGTAGCAGAGCAGTGTTGTTATAATAGGCCTGTGACAAAAAATATTCTCTTTTGTAAGTGAATAATTAGAAGTACTATTTCTAATCTTCATTCTTGACAGGGATGGAGTAGAATATTTTTGAAAGATTAATGACTGCATGCTATATATTGGATGCTGTATTTAGAAGCTCTGGTGCAGATTTCTCATTACCCATAGCAGCTACAGTTGGACTGATACATGGTTGAGATGGCAGTAATTGATGTTGTGCTTCAGAATCCATCTGGAGTTTTAGGAACAAGAAACAATAGTTAAATGGAAATATACATAGTAGGCACACTCAGTTCAAGAATAATACCCTCTGTCTTCTCAGGGACATAGCATTGTCTTAATGTTTCTGTGTTTTCTGGGAGAAAGACACTGTAAAGTTTGCCACTGGACTTTCCTCTGTATTATAGTTCTTACATTGTGGAGCAAGGAGTCAATGTGGGCCCTGACAACTACCATGTATGGCAGTGTGATCTTTCAGTTATATATTTGGAGGCCAGGAGCAGTATTATCAGGGAGTCTCATGGATAAGTTCATTCACTGTTCAGCCTGCCTTGGCCAAAATTCCATATGCTACGTGACCTCCCCTGCACTCCTACTCTACCTAAAGGACCTGCTGATGCTTTGTGTTACTGGTTATAAATGCCTTTTGGGCTACGTATGACTGCTCCTTAGTTACTTTCCATACTATATCATTTCTGAAGGCCATAGGGGTAGGTTATTTTGAGGAAGGAAATGAAAACCAGTGCCTACACACACTGATCATGTAGCAAGATTCTTACTTTTGCAAACTTAAAGGCTTCAGTAAATGGCTTAAAGATCTGAAAACTGGCTCAAATTCAGCAACCAGGCCAGATGTTGCAAACTGTCTTTTTTAATTTTTAAAATTTAAGAAAAATTTTTAGTGTATTTGGTACAGGGTCTCACTACACAGAATGGACTCGTAGTGATCCTCCTGTTTTTAGCCTCCCAAGTGCAGGGATTGCAGGCATGCTTCATCACGCCCAGTCTCAATTGCTGTTTCAGTGTGCCCCTGGAGTGGGACCAGCATGGCATGCCAGGGATCAAACCCAGGCCGCTGCATTCTGCCTAAGCAGGTGCTTTAATCTGCTGAGTATCTGGCCGGCCCTGAGATGTTGCAAATTCTTATGGGTTGGCTACTCCTAGATTCCTAATCATAAATCCTTAATTTCTTCTCATGTAGACTGGGATATAATTCTTGATGGCTACTTATCTGTGTTGCTCACAGGGAACAGTGTGTTCTCTTATCTAGTTGCATACCACTCCATACTTTATGTGGATGTTTCATTGGATAGAAAATCTATGGAGGACAAGACTTCTATATTCCCTCTGGACTTGCTATTTTTATCATTAAATTTGTTTCATACTTCAGCTCCAGGAGATTAAAGTTTTTAAAAAATATTTTCCAATGAAAACTTTTTAGGTTTTAATTGCTGATTAACTGTCCTCAGCTTTTTATATTTCTTCCAATATTTACTCCCAGGGCTAGGGAGATAGCTCGGTGTCCAAGCACCTCCCTAGAAAATGCAAGGAACGGGGTTTTATCCCTGGTACCACATGGCTTTCCTTCCCTGAAGCTCTGGATGTACCATGTTGGCCATTGAAACCGGGTGTGGTGGCACTCACTTGTAATCCCAGTGTGGGGAGGCTGAGATAGGAGGGTCGCTACTAGCCTGAGCTGCATAGTGATTCCCTGCAAAAAATATATAAATAAGTAAAAGATTAGAACACTAAAAAAATATCTACTTTCTTCAAAGTAGTAATCCATCTCCAATGTTAGTACTTTTGAGATGCTGCTTAACAAGAGTTGGAACTCCCAGAAGTGAATGTCTTAACAAATTCTGCTGCCACTGCACAGAGTAATACCTGCTGTGCCCGCTGTCAGTGAAGGGCACTTGTTGCCACCCAGAGTACAGGTGATTCAGTCTGCTCTCACGGACCATCTGTGATGTCAGCTATTGTAAAGAGTGGTTTACAAGCTTCAGATATAGAGATTTATCTGCAGAAAGCTTACCTGGTGGTGCTCTTGAGATCAACACTTGTGAGAAAATGTGGGGAGCAGGAATAGATAGAAGGAAACCCATGCTATGTTGGATTCAGAGTCCTAATGAGTCCTGGAGATGGGAGGGATTTATAGATTTTTGCTCCTCAGATGCTTTTTGAAAGAGTCACTTTTAGAAAGGTGGTCTCTTCAAACTAGCACTTTTTTATTTTTTATTTTTTTGTGAAGTAGCGGATCAGCTGAGAGCAGTCAGTGCTTGAGATGGTTAGGATAGAGAACCACCTCGGTTGGCTTTAGGACCTACCCCCCCACCAGAGACTGGTGGATCATCCTTGTCTGTGTGTGAGGGGTTGGTTGACAGTAGAATGGTCATGCACTCTGTGTCTGGCTCCTCCTCCTTCCTCTTTGACAATGATCCCCTGCTCTGTGTTTTGGTTGTTATTAGCTAAGCTGCTTTGTTCCTTCACATCCTTTGGTCAAGAAGGATCCGCTTTGGAGCTAGTTGATTTTGGAAAAATGTTCCCCCAAATTGTGAGCCAAATCAAGTCTCTTCTCCTTTAAATTGTGGGGTTTAGGCATTGGATATCAATGATGAGAAGGCTAGTATGGCAGTGAGCATCCCAATTTTGAGGCAGATTCTTAATTTCAAATCTCATGTTTGTGTGAGGGTGTGTGTGTGTGTGTGTGTCTGTGTGTGTGTGAATGTGTATGCCTGTATACACGTCTACAGGAAATGAGCTAGGCATTGCACATTTATTATACTTGCTTTCCAATGAGTGGATAAAATATAAGATATTGAATCTTCATTACTTAGCTTATTTTCTTTTGCTCTAAACATTAACTTTCCTAAACATATAAAGAAAAGGTAGACAATTTTCACAAAAGAATTTTGGAATGATAAAGAAAGTTTCATCTGATTTCCCTGAAATTGTATAAAACATCTTGAAGTTATACTTGTGTGTATACCTAGGTATGGATTAGAGAAAGAGGATTGGAAAAGTAAGTTATTGTCCAAATTTTATATGATGTCTTCTTAAGTGTAATTTTGTAAAACATCTGGTTTGAATCTTGTGAGTCTCTAGGTGACAAAAGCTCATACTTAAGTTTAAGCATAGGTGCTTATTCAGAATCCATTTAGAAAAGTGGCTTTCCGCCCCACTCTCGTTTCTAACATCTTTTCCACTAGTCTAGAATAGTAAGCTCTACCTGTATGTAAAGTAGAGTATGGTAAATAGGGTGGGAAGGTTTAAAAATTATGAATCTTCTGTTAATTGTTCTCTGTACACGTTAAGGCATTTAATGGTGGCTTCTTTTAGGCCTACTTGATGAAATAAAGGGAAGGCTTCATGCCTCCAGAAAGGAAAGGCATAAAATTATCTGATGCTTGTTTCTATGGATGTAAAGCCCATATATGGATTATCATTAGAAGTAGCATAGATCATGCAGGTAAAAGTAGCCCTGTGCCTCATTTGGACCAATTTTGCATTTAAAATATGAGACCGAGCTTATTGTTTCATTTTAGTGCAACTGAGTTTAAAAACAATCTGAATTTAATGAGGATTCCCTTGCTTCACCCACAGTGGGAGGTGATCCTGTCTGCCTCTTCTCTTCCATATGTGATATGTAAGTAGCTGAACACTTTCATCTCAAGTGATATCCTGTGTATTTACCCCCGCGAGCATCTATTAAGCTCTGTCATCAGTTCAGCGAGTTGCCTTCCGTGCCAATTGTGGTGTTTTATCGTCTTGCTTCCCCACAGTAAATTCCAGTCCTCCCAGTGCTTGGTGTGACCACCTGTTCCCTCACACCTGTTTCAATTTATAAGCCATATGTTGTAGTCACAGCTGAGAACCACCGTGGACCCGATGTGATTCTCATAAATATTTCATAAATTCAAAGTTTCTCACACTTCCAAATGATTGGAAGGCACTGACTTTGCAGGAAAAGCTCATGGAAACTGCTATGTACTCTTTTATTATTAGTTAAGCAAAGATGAAACTCACTATTATAAAGTAACTGCCAATACTAAGATGGCACTACTTAGGAGTTTTGTTGCTCTAGCATTAAACAACACCATGAAAACCAATGATAAGATAATTCAGTAAGTGATTCCATAGTTGGTTTTATATGTACATATGTGCCGGAAACCCAAGGAAAAATTCATGTTTTTCATTGCATTTCTTTCATTGAATAAAAGACTTATTTCTCCAAACAATAAAATATTAATCGAAAAAGTTAATCAAAGCTAAGTGACACATTTTGTGATAATTAATATTTTTTTCTGCAAACTGCTTTTTCTGTAATAGAAACAGTCAAATGTGCACAAATAATAAAGGAAATGGCTTGGTTTTAATTGAACCAAAAAGGAGTAGAGCTGTATTGCATTGATTAAAAATAACCAAAAACTGTTAGCAGGATACTGCATTTCTATCATGGTGTTCATTTCTGCTACTTACATAAATAGTTGAATATATGTATATGTTTAGAAGATGAAGGCTGCTACATTCTGGACTTTCATTCATTGCTGTTTAAGTCACTTGCAAAAAATTCTCTTACTGAAGTATCTTAAATCAACAAACAACATCAAAAACCCATAACAACAAGAAGACTGTCTTCTCCTCCAGAGATCTCAGAAATATTTCTTATCATTTTATAGACTATAATGGGGATTGAACTCAGGACCTTGTGCTTGTCCCAGGCAGGTGCTTATGCTGCTGGGTTATATCCCAGGCCTCCTATTATTTTCTTTCTATATCTATATTTATGTTTGTGCAGACACAGGCGTACAATTATCATGATATAGAACAAATTGACTCTTAGTTTCCAACTTCCCTCTGAAGTTTATACTAGTAACTTTCCTCGGGGGTGTGCTCATTCCTCTTAACCATTCAATATCTTGACTTCTTTTAAAAATAATTCCTGTTTGTCTTTTAAAAATACATATAGTCATTCTAAAAAGCTGAAAAGTATAAGAAACAAAGATTACAAAATCACTCAGAATTGAAAGCAACCTCATTTTGCTGTACCTTAATCCCTGATTATATCACCATATTTGCAAATAATCCATATATATATATATATATATTGTACCAGACCTGGGAATAAAAGTTGGTAAAGTTACAGTGAAAGTACTATATTTCCTTAATGCTTGCTTTAAAATGAAATTCAGAGCAAGAGTAAAATAAATATAATGATTTTATCAGGTGTCACATTAGTATATTAGCAAAAAGAGATATTTTTATTTATTTTAAAATCTATCCCATGACTAGAAAATGTACACATATGTGAGTGCTTACAATCAAACTCTAAAAATGACCAAATCTGTCTATATTGTCCCTTGCATATATTTGGCCCTCTGTCACCAATACTACAAATAAATTCTGATGTATATTGCTTGCAGATGATTTTTTACAGTTGGATTCAGAAAATATTTCTATTAAATATAACAGAAGGATATTCATAAATTGCTTAAGTTACATTTTTTACTGTTTATCATATCCTATCAGTCAAAACATTTAAAGAACTTATTTATTAATAAATAAACATAAAACTCTTTATATAATAAATGTGCATGGGTAAGACTATGGCTATAACAAAATCCCTCTTTTAAATATGGAGCTACTAGCTACTAGCTCCACTTGCCTTCGCATTTTCTCAACGGTTTGCCTGACAGGTCTAGGGATCTTGGATGATCTGCTGTTTTTAGCACTGCCTGAGGTACTGTGTTATTTCTTTCCTAAACCAGGCTTAAACCTTAAAAATTGTTCTTTATGAAATCTGCCTCCTAATTGGGATTTGCCTTCTAATCCCTCATGGCACTTTGACTGATAACAGTTAAAGATTTCGAGTGATGATATTTCAGATATCATGAAGGAAAGCCACCCTGCTACCCCAACAGGTTGTGACATCTTGAGAGAGACGCCATCTGTCCTGCACGTTGATGTGGTTTTGTGTTTAGTGACTACCCAGCTGTGGCCTTCACGATGGTGCCTGGGATGCTCTGAATGCCTAGGGACAGAAGAGAAAAGAGGGTCTACTTCCTTCTAACTCCTTCAAAGGCTGCTGATCTCATGGTGAGGACAGAGCCCTCTTCTTCTTACTGAAGACAATGAATCTTGACACTCACATAGTTAAGTCACAAAAATAAATTTTGGAGGGCACCAACATTCATTTCAGAGCAGGCCCACAGGTGATAAATGTGTAATACAGACTAAAATAATATATTTAATCTACAATGTAAGTATAGATCAAGCCAAATAGGTTTGACTCAGGTGCACACCTACACTTGAGTAATTGATGAATTAGGCAAAAGATAATCAAATACTGTTAAAGGACATTCTAAGTGTGTAAAATAGAAATGTCTTTAAAATTAATGCTATTTTCCTGAGGTTTGATTTATAATACTTCTCCATTTCCTCTAATGTAAAATTATTTTATCAAAACTATTCAACAGCAAGAAATGTAATTTATATAATACTTATAAGATACCACCACTTCTTCACACCAGTGTGCTATGAGTTTTCTCAAACCAGATTTCTATACAGTTTTTATAAGTCTGTTGATTTAAGTTTTGTTTTCTCATTTGGAAGCAGCAGGAAGATTTAATTTTTTATGCAATAATACTGTATTCATTATGAATCCAGTAGGGAGGAAATAATTCATCCACTCCTAGAAATAAGCTTGATCTTATTTAGGTTAAGACTTTTTGAAATTCATTTTCTTTTCTGTTCTGCTCTCATACTTTAAGAACTTTAATTCTGAAGCCAAGGACTTAGAAAATATTGTAATAATACAGATTGTCAATAGAAAAGGAAGTTTATTTGCATTGTTTAACACATATATCACCACAGAGTGTTGAGAGAAATTACATTATTGTGCTTTATCTGTGTATTGTGAATTTTCATCACAGTTAAATAGCAATTCATTACCAAGAACAGAAAATTAGTATGATATATATTTTATCCCTTCTCTCTACCTAATGGTTTATTTCATTGATGGCTCTTTCTACACAATTGGAATATCAATGTGAGTTTTCAAAATGGCCTTCTTTATAGTCATATTTTACTTATTTCCTTTAATTGTGTATTTTTCAATTTAAAAATTCAGTAGTTACTTTTGGTTATTCATTTTTGCTTCTGTCTTCAATAACATTAATATTTAAGGGTTTTTTTGAGACTTCCATTACCACATAGAATGTAGAAAGTTGCACATAATGTTCTAACAATAGTGAGAAAAATAAAGATAGTCTACAAAATCAGTTACCTGAGCCAATCGAACTGAAGTTTCAGGAAGGACACCCATGAGAGATGAGACCCCAAAGCACATCACCTGTGACAGCGGAAAGTCTAATCCATCTGCCATCATACAAGTGGTCACAGGAACAGACTAAAATGTCAACAAATCCTTAACAGCCCAAGTGTGAATTTGAGTTGGTTTGCAATAGGAGAAGGGAAAGTTCTTTCAATTTTAAAACAACTCTTTTTATACTGAGGATTGTGCCCAGGGCTTTCACATTGAGCTACATACCAAGCCTGCCTTTATTTATTTATTTATTTATTTATT
>NW_004524582.1:10038255-10050135 GCF_000260255.1 Octodon degus | reverse complement strand
GGACCTGGGCTAGGACTGGGTCTGGGGGTTCCTGGAAGTCCCCAGAAATTCCTACTTGGTGGGAGGGGTGGGGAGGTATGCAGAGTGGTGGGGGGTGGCCTGGGGGGTGGGAGAGGGTCCGACCCACACTGCGCCTGGGCTGGGACTGGTCCCGCCGGCACAGGGTAGCAGGAAGCCCTGCACACACTCACCGGACCTGGGCTAGGACTGGGTCTCTAAAAAGAGTATTTCATAGTAATACATCATAGGTAGACTGTTGGACACCAAAGAAGAAGGGAAATCCAAATGAAAGGCAGAAAAATTCAGTGCTACATATAGTAAAGTATTACTCAGTTTAGAGAAAATTCATTGTCAAAACTATAAACTCTACATCAGTGTAAAAATTCAGAAGTGACATTTAAAAGTCTTAAAAGCAAAGCAAGAGAAAATAACAGCGTGAACAGGATAACATAATTGTTTGAAGTATTTTTAAAACATAAAATGCTAAGAGAGTCAAAAAACAAAAAAGGAAGATGGTCAGTGAAATTACTGTCAAAAGACATGTGCTGTACAAAACAAATTTAAGAGGAGGGCCTCAGCCAGAAAAATGTTGATACCAGATACACACTTGAATCTATGAAAAAGAAAGTTTAGAGAAAATCCTCAAATAAAGATGAATATAATAGTTCTTTTTGTATTATTCTTATTCTAGTCACTTTAAAATGTAAATGCGTATATGCACAGTATCAATAACACAAAGAATAAGAGGGGAAATTGGAAATGTAATGATGTTATTTGTATATACTATATTAGGCTAAGGCCTGCCTATAAATCTATCTACTTATCTAATTGAACTCCATAGTAATCACAAATAATAAAGATGTATAAGAACTAAACCAATCATGTAGATGAAATTGAACCATAAATAATTCAAAGATGGTGAAAAATTAAAAAAGAAAAAATAATAAAATCTTGTAACAAATATGAAACAGCTGTACAATTATGGTATATATACAGTCAACAAAAAGGATAATATTGTGTGTAAAGGAATTAGTCAATAAAAGGTACAGATTCTCTGAAACTAAATTTGCTTGAAATATCAAGAACTGGGACACAGAGATAGCACAGTGGCATAAGTGTTTGCTTAGGCAGGCTCAAGCACCTGAGTTCGATCCCTGGTACCACATGGTGCACTGCGCCCACCCCCAGGCAAGTCAGCCCCTGAGATCTGAGTTGGTGGTGCACACTTGTAATCCAAGTGCTGGGGAGGCTGAAAACAGGAAGATCACTATGAGTCTGAGCTGTGCAGTGATATTGTGTACCAAGTACATTTTTTGAAAAAAATTAAATATAGAGAACTTATTAAAAGGGAGAGTAGATGAAAGAGTTCCCAGACAAATGACACTTTAAAACTTTCCAGTGGCTATATTGATAGCAAAGTAGAATTCATAACAATAAATATTACAACAAATGCAGTAGGACTGTAGACAGTAAAATAAGAGTCAATGAGCACAGAAGGTTTTGAAATCCTAAAAATGGACCTAAAGCTAAGATCTAAAATAAATGAAACGAATACAGAAGTTAAATAAAAAATGGATGGGTTTACAATTATATGTAGAGATTTTGACATTCCTTTCTGAGCAATTAACACAACAAATTGATACAAAGAACTCAATAAGTGTACTGAGTATTTGAGCAGCACTCTTAATCTGACACATTTTAAATTTTATGAGAATACCATTCAGCAATAAAATATTTTCTTTTTAATTTTTTTTTTCATTTTAATGAGAAATAAAATAATAATGAAACAGTTTCAAAACAGGTTAGTAGGATAGTTACAATAACTAATACATTACATATTGTTGTCTTCATAGTAGTTGTTCATAGTACAAGATGCAGACATGATATCTTATCTAAAAATATTAGCACAAACCTTTCCTCTGGTTGAACTAAGAGAAAGTAGCTGTATATCTGTCCTAATTATCTTGTATAAATGCACACATACATTTTTCACTACAAAATGGTCCTTTATTTATATCCCTGATTTTTGTTTTGTTTTGTCAGAGACGAGTGTTACATTGCAGTTAGAGAAGCTGTATTCGGAGAAGTCTTTAAAGGACCTTTTCATACTAGATGTCAGTCCAAATATTGTAGGTACTTAAATTCAGTAAAGTAACCCAATATAGTCCAAGTCAATAATGTCATGAGTTACCAGCACAACAGGCAATTGTCTGAAGTTGATGACTTGAGCCTTTTACAGGTCAACATATTAATATAGCTTTACTTTTTATATCTCATGTTATCACTTTTCTGCTGGATGATTAAGACCAAGTTAGAGTTAGGACCTATATAACTAAAACTGTAACTTTGCTATCTGATAAGGTCAGTCAAATCCCCTCTGGATGACCCTGGATCCATGTACAGGTCCTGGCGAATATTATGTCCGTATCACCAATGGTTGAGTCACGGCCATTGCTTCACCAATCTGCTCTTTGTGAAAGCCTGAGAGAATTTTTTCTCTCTAGGTCACTCTCCTTAGGAAAGTCGATCACTTTCCTCTGTAGTCCCAATCTCCTTGATCAGAAAATTTGGGACATCACTTACTTATATGATGTCACAACAGAAGATCTCATAAGTCCTGAGTTCTCACTGACCTTGAAGGGCTAAGGCCAAATTATTGGCTAGTGTTTCAGCCTATCTATCTGTCTAATTTTTGGTCTGAAAACTTTAGTTGTTAAACATGCAGAAGGGAAGCTTACTGATATTATTATCCTATAATAGAGACATTTAAGATTAACATCACTATTTGTCTGAATATCACATACATAGACATAAAATAAAACTGCTGTTTTCAGACAACCATGGATGTTCTAAAACTTAGATCCCTACAACGTTAAAAAACAATTATATAATGTTTTCTACAGATATTTAGAAATCAAACCGTATTAAACATTGTAGTAATACTATCGTGTTACATTTTTTCTTGTCCATCATTTACTTTTATTAATTTTTTTCTTTACATACATTTACTTTAAAGAGAGTTTAGCAATAATTGATGACATTAAAAGCAGTACACATTTAGAAGACAAAAATGACAGGTATTTTAAGCACGGTTTTAGTATTCCACATTGCTGTCTGCAATGTAGTTCCTTAGTTCAAAGATACCAGCATACAGAGTCAGTCAGGGTGAGAATTCTACCCATTAACTGCTCTTTTCAAAAAACTGATGGAGATTCTTAGGACCTTTGCCTTAACCGTCTTGTTTATATAAATGTATGGTTTTGCTCCTACCATGTTCGTTAACTTCTTTCCTTTCTCTCCCTACGTTGTTTAATCCTTAATTCCTCTCTTTCTATTTAACTGTGATATTCATTTCAATTTTCCTTTCTTGTTTTGAGTTATTACACTAGAGAGACAGTATAATATTTACACAGGAGTTTGATTTAATTCACTCATGAGTATATCTTCAAGTTGCATCCACTTTTGTATGAATGCTTCAAGATTATTTTTCTTTATAACTGACTAATACACCATTGTATAAAAATTCCACAACTTTTAAATCCATTCCTCAGGTGATTGGCAATTTGGTTATTTGTAAGATTCCACAGATGCACATGTATCATTATGATATGATGTTTTCAGTTCTTTTGGGAAAATTCCTAGAAAGAGAATAGCTGGATTAAATGGGATTTCCAGTCCTAGTTTTTTGAGAAGTCTTCATTCTGATTTCCATAATGGTTGCACCAGTCCACATTCCCACCAGCAGTGGAGAACGGTTCCTTTTTCCCCACAGCCTCTTCAACATTTGTTGTTGGTTGATTTCTTTATGATAGACATTCTTTCTAGGGTGAAATGGTATCTCAGTGTCTTTTTTTTTAAAATAATTTTATTGAGAAACAAATGGCAATAAGAGAGTTTCAAAACTGATTAGTAGGACAGTTTCAAAAATTAATACATTGCATATTGTTCTCTTAGTGGTTATTCATTGTGCAAGATGCAGATATGATATCCTGTTCATAACCACTATTAAAACAAATCTTTCTATTCATTGAATCAAGAAAATGTAGCTGTATATCTATCATAACTATTTTGAATATACAGATACAAAATAGTCCTTCATTTTTATCCCCTTTTTTGTTTAGTTTTCTCAGAGAAGGGTATTCCATTGTCATTTAAATATTGTAGGTGTGTGAATACAGCAAAATATTCCAATGTAGTTCAGTAGTCCATAATAGTAGTGCTTTTTTTAAATAAGACTGACAATGTTGCTGACTTTAGCCTTTCACAGCTTAGCATATTAATATGGCTTTACTTTTTATACTTTGTTTTTATACTTTTTTGCTGAATGGTTAAGACCAAGATAAAGCAAGAACTATATAACAAGAATTGTAGATTTTGTATATGATAAGGTCAGTCAAATTCCCTCGGGACTTACCCTGAAACCCTCTACCACAGTTTGCAGATTCTTTGTCAGGGTCGGCCATATGGATGAGTCACAACTATTGTTTGACCAATTTGCTCTCTGTGAAAGCCTGAGAGAATGTTTTCTCTCCATGTGACTCTCCTTAGGCACACTCTACATCATCAATCAGTTTCCTCTGTGGCCCTATAATCTCCTTGATCAGAAAATTTGGGACACAACTGAGTTACACGATGTTCCAGTACAAGTTCTCCTATGTCCTGAATCTTCATTGACCTTGAAAGGGTAGGGTCAAAATGTTGGCTGTCCTTGCAGCCCTTCTTTTTCTCTAATTTTTGGTCTGCAAATTTAGGTTGTTAACCGTCCAGAAGAGAAGCTTATTGTTATTACCCTACAACCTAGGTAGTTGAGCTTAATCTCACTATCTGAATATCAAGCATCTTCGGCATAACATGGAACAGGTATTTTCCATCATGTATTGATATGTTAACATTTAAGTCCCTATAGAATATTAAAAAAATTAAAAATATAAAACAATACTTTAAAACATAGGAATTAACAATTACATATTTTTACACAGAAGTTTAGAGATCTAACCCTATATACCATTGTAGTAGTACAGTCCTCTGATATTTTTTTCTTGTCTCTTGTTTTCATTTATTAACCTTTTTTTAAAAAGACATTTACTTGAGAAACAGTATGGCAGTAATTGATATGTCATGACAAGCAGTACATATTTGGAAGACCAGAATGACAGGCATTCCAAGCATGACCCTACTATTACACATGTTGTTTTATTTTGCATTTCACATATGGCTAGTGATATGTAGTATTTTTCATGTATTTATTTGCTTCTTGTATTTTTTACTCTGAGAATGTGTGTTCATCTCAGATGCCCATTTTTGGATTGGGTTTTTAATTTTGGAGCCCTAATGCTTTTTTAGTTCTTTATCAATTCTTAATAGACCTTTGTCTGAGTGCTTATTGCTAAGATTTTTTCCCCCAATTTGTGGCTTGTCTTTTCACTCTGTTGGTGATTTCTTCTGATATTCAAAAAATTCAAGAGGTCCCAGTTTTCAATTCTTTCAAGTATTTCCTGTGCGGTTTGATTTTTGTTCATGAACTGTTTGCCTACTTCTATATCTTAAATATTTCCACCTACTTTCTCTTCCAGGAGATTTAGTGTTGCTGTTCTAATGTTGAGATCTTTGATCCATTTTTGACCATAGTTGTTGGATTCTGCTTCCTAATCCACTGTGCTAGTCTATTTCTTTTAATTGGTGAATTGAAATCCATTTACATTGATGGTTATAATTGAGATGTATTGAATTATGATTGACATGTTATTCATGTGCATTTGTATACTTCTTATTGTCCTGTGTTGAATTGTTTGCCCGATTTGGTGGGTTCTTTCCATTCTCATTCGTGGAACTGTGGTCTTTTAGGTCCCTCTCTAGAATATCTTTTAGCAGTCTGTGCAGGGTTGGCTTTGTCATCATGAAATTCTTTAGTTGTACTTTGTCATAAAAACATTTAACTTTTCCATTAAAAACTTGAAAGAGTTTTGCAGGGTACAACAGTCTGGGCTGGAATTTGTTTTTTTGGAGGATTGAAAGTACCTTGCTCTATTCTCTTCTTGACTTTGTGGTTTGTGAAGAGAAATCTGCCATTGTTGTGATGGTTTTCCTTTAAATGTGATGTGTTTCTTTTCTCTGGTAGCTTTTAGTATGTTGTTCTTGTGCTGGATTTCTGGGATCTCAACTATTATATGCCTGGGTGTTTTTTAAATTGATTTAATGCCGTTTGGAGTTCTATATGCTTCAGTTAACTGAATGTCAGATTGTTTCTCCATATTTGAGAAGTTTTCTATTATTCCATCTGCCCATATTCTTTTTATATCTCTTGTATTGACTCCTTATTCCTCATTGATGCCTATTAGTCTTAAGTTGTTCACCTTTGCCTCATCTTGCAGATATTAAATTATTTTTTCCTGCATCTTGATTGTTTTTAAGGGATCTTTTCTTACCTTTTCACTAGGTGTAATGGTGTCTTCAAGGTCTGAAAGTCTATTTTCACTTTAATTCAGATGGTTTTTGTCAGCTTGTGATTAAGGTTTTAATTTACTATATATCTCTTTCAATCTGCTTCATGCATTCTATTTCTTTTCCATATTGCTCTCAAGGATTTCACTGTTTTTCTATTCTCCTGTATCTTTTAGTATCAGCGTCTTCTTTAGAACCACTTAGTAATTCTTTCATTATAGTTATCATTGCTTTTTTAACTTCAGAGATTATTTCAGATCTGATTTCCTCTATGTGTTTCTGTAGGTTTTTTTTTTTTTTTTTTTTTACTTCAGATGTTATTATTTCAGGGATTTCAGACATGTGATTTCCAATTTCTTCTATGATGGTGTTCCTTCATTTGTTCTAGGTGTGCTCAGGCACTGTGAATACATTTTGCTCCTTTTGTTTGTCATTTTATATAACACTGTCTTCTGACCTTTGGTGTAGAGCTTTGGTGCAGTTATTACCTTAGCACCTACTGATTTCTTACTCAAGAGAGATTATGTGGTTAAGACAATTACAGTTTTGTATTCATAGAAGTATAATTAGCAACACTAGTAATGGGTAGTGAGATTTAGCAGTTGACAAACTTTTGTATGTAATGGGTTTGTATTTTAAACACCAAGAGCAAATATCATAACTGTATAGCTAAGCAGATATTAGATTTGGAATTTGTACTTAAATGAGTTCCTCTAAGTTCTGTCTGATCATCTCCCCTTTTGTACCTACAGTCTTGCAGGAAGCCTGTTTCACCCTGGTTACATGTGGCCTCCTCTCTCAATCAAGAGAGAAAGAGAGAATGCTCTCATAGGTCTGGTTCTAGCAAAGTGTCTCAGCTTACAGGTCTGGATCTACCAAGTTCGAACTTGTCCATTTGGGCCTGGCTTGGGTCTGGCTGCTGTGCTCCACTTCTTCCTGCTGCAGCCTGGGAAGTGAACTTGGTGTGCCCGTCTGGCATGATGTTCTGCCTCTTGGATTAGTTTGATGTGTCTTGCCTGTTGTCTTTCTTCAGTGAGTTCTCCTGCAGGATTCCACACTAGCCCTTTCTGATGGAGGATGTTCCAGTGAGCTCACGGAAGGTTCCACAAGCATTATGGGCCAAGCGCTGACTGGAGTAGAATCCTTTGGGTGTGTGGAAGTTCCTACACACATGCTGGGCACTGAGTGGAGTAGAATCTGGCCAGTTCATGGTAGATTCCACACACACCAGCAATATAATCTTTTCAAAAGTACATGTAACATTTTCTTTATATGTCACACTAGATATTTAAAGCAGATGCCCCAAAATGTTAAAGAATTAAAATTACACAAAATAGGGCTGGTGATAGAGCCCAGTGAACTAAGCCCTTGCTTAGGTAAGTGCAGGGGCCAGGATTTGATCCCTGGCACTGCATGCTGCTCTGGGCCTGTCCCTGGGCCTGTCCCTGGGCATGCTGAGCCGGTGATTGAGTCTGGGCATGGTGGCGCACTCCTGTAATCCCAGCACTAGGGAGGCAGAAATCAGGAGGATTACTACAAGTATGAGCTGCATAGTGAGACCCTGCACACACACACACACACACACACACACACACACACACACACACAAAAACCCTTAATATTACACAGTCTATGTTTTCTAAGTACAATATTATGACATCAGAAACCTGAAAAGCACTCAAAGTTAGACAAAAATTAATTAGGAAATTAGTTTTAATCTTTTTTCAATTTCTTTTTTGAAGGTTTATTTATTTATTTGGCACAGGTTCTTGCTGTGTAACTCAGACTCATAGTGATCCTCCTGTCTCAGCCTCCCCCGCACTGGCTTTACAGGCATGCACCATCACACTCTGTTTTAGTGGCTGGCATGGCACTGGAGCCAGTCAAATATTTCATGATTTCTCATAGATGAAAATCTCTTGAATTTTTCTTGTATGAAAAAATATACATCAAGAATGAGGGGCAGGGGAGATGGCTCAGTGGGGTAAGCGCTTTCCTGGCAATCGCAAGGGTCTGAGTTCAATCCCTGGTTCTGAAAAAAAAAAATGAAATAAAAGGGAAAGACTAGAAAAATGAAAAATGTAATCCAGCATGAACATTGTATATAAAAGTGTACTTTGGTTTAGTACAATTGTCTTACATATTTTATACGTTCTTTGGCTTATTAGTCTGGCTTTCAATCTGTATGACAATTAATCCTGCAAGTCTTACAATATAAGGAAATAAATGTGGTAGTGGAAAGCTAAAGGGGAGGTTGGGGGAGGAGGAGGAAGGAAACCAAAATGTGTTGTGTGCATATTCCACTGCCCAACAGTGAATGCAGCCATTATGCACTACAAACATGTACTAACAAATGACAAAGTACTAAACAATTAATAATTGAAAAATAAAACATCACAAGTAGTTGAAGTAACATTATTTTGCATAGTTAGAAAATAGAAAGGACACATCAAGCCTGTGCAAACTTTTCCAAAATATAGGACAGTTAGCGATTCTTTTACTTTATGAGGCCAAAATTAGCCAGATACCAAAACTCATAAAATTATTCATCTAAATAGTGAATTTTACATATATACATTACAGTTCAATAATTATAATATTCTATAAAAGAAACAGAAAGTGTACAAAATTACATGCACTAAAGAAAGTCCAACAAACTGTGATACACTGGGTGAAATAAAAGTTAAAACAAATGTTAGCATAGTAATACACTTTTGGTATTATAAAAGATTGTACATTTCCTCAAATTCAAATAAAGTGCATTAAACACATAATTTGTCCTCATAGAAAACACTGAAGGAAATAGAGCCCTTACCTTCATGATCACAACTAGTGAGAACCACAGATGCTAAGGATAAACTTTCCTCACATGTTAATCTATGTCCAAAGATAAATCAATTATTTCTTATTGAAGATATTAGGGGAGGATTTCTATGAGGAAATAATGTTTGAATTGGAACTTCTTGTTTGTACTCATCTCTTAATAATTGCAAACACACATTTTTGTGGAACAATATTTGAAGATTTCTCTGTATCACTGTGTATACAGCCAAGGTGCATATTTACAACTTGTGGTGAACTTGTGGGTGCTATGAAATCTCTGCTTTTCCAGAAACTGTATTGTTTCCATAGTAAGAAATGCATTTCAAAATGAACATTGACATTGGAATCACCCACTAGTGCTTATATGAGTCCAGTTTGGCATCTTAGCAAGCAATAGATTTTGCTAAGAGAAATACTAGTGTTGACTTCTTTTCTAAGGTTCTATCCATGTATTTTCTCTTCTTGCAAGTATACATTCAAATGAAGAGTCACTACTGATGTAGTATATAAATTGATGAACTAGGAAAACATGTTATTTCCTCATGTGTTATACTGTCTAAATGCCTCCTTATCCATTTCATTTGCACGATATTATTTCATTTATTTATCTTTTAAGTGATAGTTACTGGGAGCCTACTGGGTGCTATGCACCCGTATTACCAACCATATTATTTAAGTAGATGTCATTGTGCCTCTGTGCTACTATTAAAATATATGCTAGTTTGGGTAATTTATGCAGAACAGAAATTAATTTCTCACACTGTTGGAGACTAGGAGTCTAAGATTAAGGCACTGCTAGGTTCAGTTGCCTGGTGAGGGCTGTATCCTCTGGGGAGCATAAACAGTGTCTTCACAACTTGGAGAGAGAGGGGAGGAAAGCCTAGTACTGTCTCATTTGCAAGAAAAAGCCCTGATGGATGATAAAGACCTCATGTCTTAAGACTAAAATATTGGCCTTTCAGGTTTTGACATGAGAGTTTTGGAAAAAACATAGTGAAATGACAGTAGTATTATTTTATTTTAATTTGTAGTGAAAAATGTATTTTATTTTATGATGGAAAAATAGACTTGAAGAGCTTATTTCACTATTGTGATTCCGTATAGAAGTTCTTTGGATCAAAGATTCAGTATGTGATTCTCTTGTATAACAATTATAGATTCTGTAGATTCTGATATCTGAGGGTTGTCTATCTATCTATCTATCTATCTATCTATCTATCTATCTATCTATCTATCATATATTATGGAATCTATCTTGATGCTGAGAATTTAACCCATGGTTTTCACATTGAGCTTCCTTCTCAGCTGTTTTTAATTTTTATTTTTAATTTTGAAGTAAGGTCTTGCTAAGTCACTAAATAACTCAGGCTAGGCTTATATTTTCAGTCTTCTGCTTCAGCTTCCCACAGTGATGAGTTTACAGATGTCTGGCTTGCCTTTTGTTTTTAGGTAGATGCCAAATTCTTCTGGCTAGGGTTTCAACATTCAACATGAACAAACACTATAAATGCAGTTATTATGAAATTAGAGGAAAAATTTTCCATTTAGCTGAAACCAGATATAAAGATAAGTAAAAGTTTAGGGAAAAATTTTGCCTTCTCTAGTATAAGTTATTAAGAGCGATATTCTCAAGAGATCAATGCAAGGGCTCTGTGGACTTATTTAACAGTCTTTTAATATAAAACCTCTGGAAGAAAGAGCACTTAATAAGATGATCAAGCTTACAGATGAAAGCATGGCCTCCTGGGTTGAGAAGTGCCTAGTCAATGGTAATAAACTTCAGCAGTTGCCCAGGGGACCATGGGTATGCTGAGAGCCAGGACAAGAACTGGAGAGCAGGCATGCATGGAGCTTCGTTTTTAGTCCAAGATAATTCAGAGCAAACAGATGAAATTAAAAACTCTAAGTGGTAGCTATGACCCAAGAAAAGGTCTTTTCATTCTCTATTAGAACAGTCTATTATTTTTGGATGAAAGAGTAACCATTTCTTGAATATTCTTAGAAAGAAATAATAAATGAAAAAGAAAAGAACCATTTTTTTGATTTTGAATTCTGCATGTGGCTTTAATTTTTGTATTAGAAGAAAGATATAGAGAGACTCCTTCCAAATCACTGAGAAAACAAGAAGTTTGATTTTTTCTTTAAGAGTAATAAAGCAACTATAAATATAGGAGATGGGGTACACATTTAATCTAAGCAAAGAACAGGAAATGTCAACTGCATCATTGCTCTGTCAGATTCAGCTCATTATTTTATAATCAAGTCTATATTTTTAAATTTGAAAATATTGTGTTTAAAATTTGAAAGGAAAGGAAAAGTCATGCCAAACGTCTTCTATATGCAAGAGACCTCATGCAACTGAAAAAGGCCATATGTATCGCTTAGCTTTTCTGTTGCTGGAACAAATTACCCCACGCTTGTAACTTGAAGGAGAAAAGGTTTATTTGGTCCACAGTTTCAGAAAAGTCATTCTGTGATCAGCTGACTCTAGGGTAGGAAGATGTGGAAAAAAGGTGTGGTGTAACAAAGGTGTGTGGTTCATGATAGCGGGAATGCAAAGCAGCAGAGTAGTGAGAGAGAGAGAGAGAGAGAGAGAGAGAGAGAGAGAGAGAGAGA
>NW_004524582.1:10036411-10038155 GCF_000260255.1 Octodon degus | reverse complement strand
ATTTATTTATCTAGATATAGGGTTTCAATATTTCACAATGATGCTAAGTGGTCTAGGCTGGGGTTGAATTTGCTGTCCCTCCTCTGTCTCTCAAAGTGCTAGGATTACAAATGTACAGCACACCTGGTCCCTTGGATATATCTTACCCAGAGTCTTCCAGTAGAGGTCACATTGAATAATGGGCATCAGAGCACAGAGAACTCTCTTCTCTGAAGTAAGCCTGAAAGGAGCAATACTGACTGTGAGAGAGGGGCAGGCAGAGATCCCTGCCAGTGTCTCAAATCCTTGTTTTATCATATAGGTAAAAGCTATAGGTCACTGAGGAATTAAAAGCGTCACATGTTATAATAAATAGGGCTTGAGGCAAAGAATCTTTGCTTACTGGGGAAAAATGGAAACATAATCCATTTACTTCTGCGAGGGGATAAGAAAATTTATACTAAGATTCAAAAATCCATTGCCTCTAGGAAAATGGTACAATAAATTGTCTCTGAGTGAGAGTCCAGGAATTGTTAGCAGCCATTTCCTCCTGATATTATGGCTGTACAGCTTAGAAGAAAGCAGGAACTCCAGCTAAAGACCTAGGACAGATACATAGGTAAAGTCTGGTTGGTACAAAGAAAAAATCAAATGGAATTCTGAAAATATCTTTCCCCTGAGACCCATGTGTGCAAGGTTATCTGAACTCTGAGGCTGAGCAAGAAGATAGGGTGCATCCTCTTTGTGTCCAAAAAGACCTTTGAGTTACTCCCTGTCGGAGGTCGATGTGCTGTGATACATCACAAGCAAGGTAGAGAGGGACGCTGAATAAAGCCATCTTGAATCCTATTGCCCTTTCTAATCACAAGGTAACAGTAACTTACCAATACAAAATCTGACATACGTTTCCCTAATAAAATACCAAAACAACCTTCAAACTCAGCTTAATTTTTCACTAGATTAGTTTTAACTCCCTAATCTAATGACATCATAAGAATGATGATTTTCATCAAAACATCTGTTTTCTTTTGTCTTCACTGTTATTTTATATGGTGTATAACTCTCAATAAAGACTTATGAGGCACACACACACAAAAAAAATATAAAACAAAATGAAAACAGTTGTTTTACCTGAGAAAATGAATAATGAAAGAAGCTTGGGGTTATCCAAGATGTCAGATTATTAGACAAAAAGTTGAAAGTAACAATGATTAATATGTAGTATATAGGCACAAGGCTTGGTGAATATGCATAAATAGAAAAGGAATTCCAGCAAAGAAAACTATAAAAAATAACCAAATGAAAGCACTAGGTATATAAAAATATGATATAAGAGATAAATATTTCCATAATTTTATTCATAGATAGATGAAGACACAGTTAACTTGAAGAAATGTCAACAGAAATTATCCAAACTAAAACATAGATAGGAAAAATGAATAAAGAGACAAAAATACACAGCTGCTTGTGAAAATCATAAATTCTAACATAAACATCATTGAAATCCCAGGAGAGAGAATGAATAAATTAACATAAAAAGACAATAAATTCCCCCACATAAGGAAAGATAGTGAGACAAATGCAAAAAGTGTTTTGCAGAATTTAAAAAGAGTATTTCTTTTTTTTTCTACAGTTTTATTGATAAACAGATAGCAATGAGACAGTTTCAAATCAAATCAGAAGTACAGTTTCAACAAATAATACACTGCATATATTCTTCTTAGTGGTTAATTGCTGTACAAGATGCGGACTTGTGATCCTATTT
>NW_004524582.1:10026406-10032987 GCF_000260255.1 Octodon degus | reverse complement strand
AGAGAGAGAGAGAGAGAGACAGACAGACAGACAAACAGACAGAGACAGAGAGATAGAGACAGACAGAGACTAGATATAGATCATACATTCAGCTTCTAATACTGAGACACATTGAGATGTATGTTTTTCTAATAATCCCTTGCACGTACACCAAGTTGACATTCCAATTTAACCACTGTATCTCACCACTTGTCTACTTGATATGCAGGTATAACTCATTAAACCATACTTAATCTCTAAATAAACACAAGGAAATAATTCCCTCTAATATAATGCAACTATCCTACATACAGCTGAATGCACCAATCCCTTCCCTAAATTGTCAATGCTGCTAACGTTTTTAAAAAGTCATGTAAAAATCTCTTCTGAGACTTAAGGCACACAATTAATCATGATCCTTCATTAACAAAAGCAATTATATAACCCCATTGCAATGAAATGCACAGGTAAATATTCCCATTCTAAATAGGAATAGATAAGAATTGGAACAAAATAACACTAAAAACCAGAAGGCAATATTAAGTCCTGAAGTTCCTTGTCTGTCACCCAAAGCACTGGTGATAAGCAGGAGTTCCAGAAGGTAGGGATGGCCCCAACCCTTTCTACTCTGTGTGCTGATCTGCTGAGAGCCTACTGAGGATGTGCTTCTGGCATCTCTAACGTTCTGGACTTCCATGGCACATTCAGCTTTATTTCTACAGATTCATGCCTATCTTCTTAAGTCTTCCTTGCCTGGATTCCCAGGCTTTCCTATTTGGGTAGAAGCCCTTCTGACCCCACAACCCTTGCATTTTGCATGTTGCTAAAACCAGGATCATGTGGATGATGTCAGGTGTTCTGCCAGCTCAAGCAGTAGCTGGTTTTTTTGGACCATGCTTCAGTGTCCCATAATGGCCTGGATAGATTAGCACAATGAAATCAATTTCAGTCCTCAATTCTTTAGGCTGTGCTTCACCAGCAGAGGTCCCAAGTGTTCTCTGCTCATATGAAACATCGGTACATACACACAGAAGCCTGGTAGAGTCTCACCACTTTCTGAGATGTGCTCAAGACATCTTTTGTCTTGATACTATTCAAAATTCTTTCTGTCTCTCTGTCTCTGTCTCTGTCTCTGTCTCTGTCTGTCTGTCTGTCTGTCTGTCTGTCTGTCTGTCTGTCTCTGTCTCTGTCTCTCTGTCTCTCTGTCTCTCTCTCTCTCTCTTCTTCCCTCCCTCTCTTTCTCTGTCCAACCCCTCATCTGCCTTTGTCTGTCTCTGGGTGATCCATTCTAATATTTTGCTCTTATCTTATATAATCATATGTGGGTTTCCAAGTGCAGTTTGTTATCATTTTTTGTGCTAAATAAACATACAGTTATCACAATTTTCACTTAATTTACACAAGATGGATTGTGTTTTTGATAATATATGTACAGGTATTGAGAAAACTGTAAATTTGGGCATTGTATGTGAAGCTCGGAAGTAGCATGACTGTATAGCTTATGCTAGGCCCTTGGCTGAATCGAGCATCAAAATAAGTTGCTAAATGAAAGACAGATAAAAATAAAATAAAACAGCTAAAGAAGAAGAATTTTCTTCTTCCTCAGTGCTTATTTATTTATGTACTTATTTGTGCCAGAAATTGAACTCAGGACCTTGAACTTGCCAGGCAGCTATACACTCAGGTGTTTTATTTTTAAGTTAAGTTTATGTATTAAATTAATACCTATATACAGTTAAAATTTAATTAGGAAGAACATATGTTTTGCGACATAGAGTCTTGCTACTTATGAATAGAATAGTTTATTCATACCACTTTTATAATATGTTATTTAAAATTTGGTGAAATTAGGGCCTGCCAGATAGCTCAGCAGACAAAAGTGACTGCTTAGGCAAAGGTTAACAATCCCAGGGTTTGATCCCTGGCACCACATACCATGAAGGTACCGCCCCCAGGGATGGCAGCTGAGATTGGGCATGGTGGCTCAGGCCTGTAACCCCAGCGCTTGGGAGGCTGGAAACAGGAGGATCACTATGAGACCAAACCATGTAGTGAGACCCTGTGGACCCTGTACTAAATACATAAAAGCAAGAAAAGATTTCTTAGGTTTTGGTTGATAGTCTAATTTATATTTATATTTTGTAAAGCAACATTTCCAAATGTTTGCTATTGGTATTGAGTTTTACATTGGTATTTTATGTAAAAATCTGAAGAAATAAGATAATAATCTAGGTATAGCAATTCTATTTTTTCCTTTCCTAAACATTCGTGATTTTGTTTCACCTGATATTTTCTATTTTTGATGAGTTTTAGTGTCAAAACTTTGAGGGGAAGTAGTGTTATTTGGCATTACGACCTTCTTATGAATATGTTCACTTAACCTAAAATTTCAATTTTATTGCTATGATATTGTTTGTAGTACATCTGTAACACATTTGGAAACTCTAAACTGTCCATATTTACCATAATTTCATATTTTTAATGTTGCATTGTGCCATATAACTTTATTCATTATTTTTGATAGACACTTAGCTTACTTTAAAATGATTGTTTTAATTTTACACATTTATCATATACTCAAAACTTTACTTATTTCGTAGTTATAATTTTTCTTCCTTATATGTTTTCTCAGCTTAATATTATTTTTCTGCATTTCTGAGGTTATATTTCCCTTATGTGGCCTAAAACTTTTTAAACATTTGAAAAATACATTTAATTAATTTATTTAATTGATACAGAGTCTTGCTATGCAGCTTGTACTATTGGTCATATTCTTGCCTCAGCCTCCCCAGCACTGTGATTACAGACATACACCACCTTGCCAGGTTCCAGTGGCCTGCATGGTGTGCCCAGGGTCCAGGGATGTCATTCAGAGGATGGAACATGGGTCTTTGCACTACCCAAGCAGGTGCTTAGACCACTGAGCTGTCTCCTTGGCATATATTTTTATAATTTTCATTATATGTATTTTAATGTTATATGATATTTTAGTAAGAGTTTTGTTAAAATCTGTTATAATTAATATTTAGCTAAAGTTATATTGTAATCCTTTGAAAGACAATTTTTGGCTTATAGATTTCAAAAGTTAGATTATTAAAAATAGAACCTTAGACTTTTGTAAGTTCTCATTGAATTTTACTCTTTATACAAATATTTACTTATTCTCTTAATTTTTAGTGACACCTTATTTCATATTAATTATAGTCACCCAAAACTAAGTCGTGAACAGTACTCTTATATTTTTTTACCTTCAACTTTTCTAGATATTTAAATTTCTGTTCTTAAACATAGTACATCTAAGATCATTAAATGTAATCTGTACAACTATTATCCAGAAATTATGATCCAATTATATTCATTGTAATTATGTATCTGTTTTTTCTGTCAACCTACTTTTTGGCTTTCTTTTTATTTTACTTTTATTTGTTCTTTTCCCCTTTTGTTGTATTTTTATTCTTTAGTTGTCTTTCTTGTGAAGTTAAGATATTTAAATATTTATTTTTAAATTTAGCTATTACATATGAAATTAAAATATCTTTACTTTTAGCAACTCTCATACTTCTAATATTAGAACATTTGTAGTATTCTAATTTTGCTTCAGAACAGGAGGTATGCTCATTGGTGGATATGTAATTTTTAAAAATTGTCATTAATTTTCCCCAAAATGCTCCCGTATTGTTCTTGCTGCTTTCCGAGGTAGTTCAGGAAGTCTTCTTTCACATCTGGAGTTGTATTGCCCTGGCTGCCTTCCTATCCTGAATGCATTCAAAATGTTTCTATTTCATGATTATTTTGCCTTTTGGGGAAAACCAGAAGACACATTGTGCTAAATTCCATGAATAGGGGCCGGGGAGGTGGCTCAGTACAGTAATTGCTTCCCTGGCAAGGGCCTAAATTCAAACCCCGGTTCCACCAATAAATAAATAAATAAATAAATAAATAAATTCCATGAATAAAGTGGAGCAGGGCACATCTGGATGTTTTTATTCAAAAGAAATTGTGTTTTAAATTGATAGCAGACATCCGGCCACTCACAAAGAGATACTCCCAAAAAAGGATTTTCAGAACTGCCTCAGAGAATGGTATAAAGGGTAGGATAAGAATGTTCAACTCTGGGAGAAGTGACATATTTTGAGAGTAATTAATGACAATGTGTCCTTTACTCAATGTTTTAAACTTTAAACACTCACCCTATTTTTTGATCATGACACTTATAATTAATAATTGGATCACTTGTCAACAATAATATTTCTTTACTTAACTACTATTTTCTACTCTCTTACATAATTTTTTTCTAATAATTCACTTCAGATTTACTCATTATTCAAATAATAATCATGATTATAGTTTTGTATAATCAAGTTGATTCATTTGTACTCATGTTTACAAATATTTTTGCTACTGCTTCTTTCAGTTCACTTCACATCCTTAGTATGCTTGTTTTAGAATCTTGTTGAAGTAATTTTCATAAATTATCTCTAGGTTTTCTGTTTATTAAGTATGCATTTTTCTGATAGTATAGGTCTTATTTCATTCTGTTAACTCTAACAAAATTTCTTGTCATTAGATTTACAAAATCATGTCTATGTGTTGATTTAGTTTATTTGTCTCATTTATTGTTTTCACTCCCTATGTATAGATGCATACATTTTATTACTTCTGAAAGATCAGTCTTTTTCTCTTCGTATATTACTTTATATACCTTTCCCCATCTTTTTCTTGTGGAACTCACACGACTCTCATATGGCCCATCTGCCAGTGCCCGGTCTTCCCATGTTTCCTTGGACATGGTGAAACTCTGTCCTCTTGGCAGTGGCATGTGATGCGCTCAGGACCTAGCTCTGTGCCCATCTCTGCATTTTCTCAACACTAGATCTGATCCTAGCCTTAAATTCCAGTCAGGCACCTGTACCTGTGAGTGGCTACTGTGGCATGAATTCTCCATATCATCACCAAGTGAAAATGTTGGCAATTCTTACCCTTCTTGGTAGAGATTAGAAGGAACATGAAGAAAAAGCCTTCCCTTCTCTGAAAGATTGTACAAAAATACATGGATCTGATGTTGTCTGTTCCAAGATGCTCACATTATTGAGGAATCATTGTACTTTCTTCTTAACCAATTTATTAATCCATAAAACTGAATTTACTCTGCCTTCTTTGTTTCACTTTTTGTTTTCTTCTCTTTATGTTCCTTGGTTGATACCTCCAAAGCCAAGTCTTAGCATGTGAGTTTACTTTTTTCTTTTCCGGAGTTCAGAGTGGTTCTTGATCACATAAAACTCATGCCAAGATGGATGCACATTGTCCTTAATTTCCTTCTTTCCTTTCTCTCTTTCTCTCTCTCTCTCTCTCTCTCTCTCTCTCTCTCTCTCTCTCTCTCTCTTTTTTTTTTTTTTTTTTTTTTTTTTGGCTGAACTGGGAATTGAAGTCAGGCCCCTGCACTTGCCAGGCAAGTGCTTATTCTACTGAGCCAATCCCCCAGACCCATTGTCCTTAATTTCTATGGCACATGCTCTATTACAAATTATCATTTCTCTTCAACAGGGTATGGGTTTTCCACAATTTCTCCAAGGATTTACAAAGAATATAACCTTTTTTTTATGAGCAGAATATATTTATTGAGGGAAAGAAAGCTCTTGTCAGAGAGAGGGATAGGAGGGAGGCCTGAGCAGATTGTCCCCTAGAATATAGCCTTTTGAGGCATCAGTTTTCAATTAGAATTGTATTCTAGGCACCCATTCATATAGGAAAAATCTTTACACATGAGTTTAAAGAAGCAAAACCAGCACATTCACCTTTACTCTGTCAATGCAAGGCAAGTGTACTAACAGCAATTTGGTTTTAGGTTTTTTTGTGTTTCAGATCCCATGACATTTCTCGCTTTTGAGGTAGTGCTTAAAATTTCCTATTAAAATAATTTATTTTAGTACATTTTAGAAAATACATTTTAAAACAATTTATTTTATTTTTAAAGCAAATTATTTTTAAAATAATTTCTTTTTCCCAGTATTTCAAAACATTTGACCAGAAGGATTATCAGGTCATGTAATTATTTGTATTAATAGAACTCATTAGTACTGCAATGTATTCCTTCTGTAAATCTTATAGTTTGATATGAATTGGTTATATTGTATCATTTATTTATTTACTTATTTATTTATTTTTGTATTTTAGGGAAAGGTCTACAGGGTGTTCAGGGTCTCACTCTAGATTGGACTTGTAGTGATTCTCCTGTTCACAGCCTCCCAAGAGCTGGGATTACAGGCGCGCACCATCACGCTCAGTCTAAATTGCTGTCTCTGCACGCCCCCAGGTCAGGGCCGGCACGGCAGACCTACTCCTGGTCCCTGTGCCTGCTTGCAGGCACATTAATCTGCTGAGCTATTTGGCCAGTGCTTATATTGTACATTTTTTAAAATGTAGCATATAAAAATATTTAATGAATACGCATGTAAAATAATTCAAACATTCAGCGGCATACAACTTTTGCCTTGGAACATATTTAGCTTTATAATAAAAATGGATTTATTAACAAAACATTACAATGGGAGATGACCTGGGGTCCTTCAGATCCTGAACAGACCCAGAGCGCAGGCCCGGCG
>NW_004524582.1:9978253-10024365 GCF_000260255.1 Octodon degus | reverse complement strand
GCCTATGTCTTGTAATATGAGAAACTACTTTGGCAATAACAACACACAATGTACTAACCATTGTTACTCTCCTAAAATCTTGTTTTGAGATTTTGTACCACTGTTTTTATTTTTTTTTCTTTCTTTAAAATAAAAATAACTGATGTCAATAAAAAAAATAAAAAAAGAGAAAAAAAAAACAACATTACAATGTGAACACATAAGGTTCTATCATTGAATATTATGTAGTTTACATGATAGAATTTCTATTAATAGGATCATCTATAAATCCTGTAAGCCAGTGAAGAATAATTATATGTGTATTATATAATTAAATAATGTTATATAATAATTACATACATGTCATGCAATGCATAATAACTGGATAGGTATTGTATACATATATAGTATATGTGCCTAAACTGTCAAAGCACTTATAACATTAGTAATTGCAGGTGGCTTTAAGTGTACTATTTCTAGTTGATTTATTTCTACTTATAAATATAGTAAGATTTCCATGCAGTCATTCATTTTATATTTGTATATTTCTATCATCTAATAACCCTAAATATATGAAACAAACTAGAGTATAAGGAATCACATTTTGACTTTAGCAAACTCCTTTGGGCTTTCCAAGAACTTTGGTTTGTTTTGATTTTTTTGACAAGTTGGAAATGTATAACATAGATCTAAGCATGCACACTTAAAGTAGAAAAAACTCTAGTTCAAAGAGTCAATTAGAATTATATATTTAGTTATTCTTTATCGATAGCTTGAAATATTTATATTTAAATTAAGCAATTATAACTTTTAAAAATTTTCTACTTAAGAAAAATTTTGAAACATGTCATCAGTCCACGAATTGTGTTATATACTCACTCCACACAGGTACTACCGAAGATGACTAGTAACTTCAAATAATGACATTTTATTGCTATACTGTGAAATTGTCTCTTCATGAACATAAAATTCACAAAAATAGGATATACATGAATGTCACTCTGCAAATCATAATAAAACTGAGGGAATAATAATAAATTCTGCATCTTCGTGACATTGCCAGATGGTGGTTTTCTGTGGGAAAAAAACACTTCATCTCCAATATATGAAGCAGAAAAACAAGTGTTGTTAAAGAGGGAAGAAAAGGTGTGGTTTGTACTGAAGATGAAAGTAAACTAAATCTGTGTTAATCATCTTTCCATTGCTGTGACAACATGCCTGTCCCACTTCTATTTTGGTTCACGGTTTCAGAGTTCAGTCCAGGAACATTTGGCTCTGTTGATTTGGGGTCTGCTGCTACACAGAGACAGGAGCAGAGGGGAGCAGGTGGCAGACTGGAACTTCCCACCCATGGCTGCTTCAGAAGATGGGGGTGAGGCAGGAGACAAGCTGCCCTCTTCTTGTCTTCCAGGGCGTGTCCTCGGTAACATGTTTCTCCCAGTTATGCCACACCTGCTGGTTTTGCCAACCCCAGCATTCCATTCAATGAATACTCACATTTTTTCTATTGAAATATATCCTTCAAATAGTGCATCCAGTTATGAACATTCAAGAGATTAATCCAATGATGTGTTAGTAATAGATGTTCTGCTTCATAATAAAATTATAGTCCACATTTTTATACTGTTGGTAAGTGAAGGACATTTTAAATAATTATATACTGATATATAATTATCTGCTTTTAACCTGGTTTTTACTCAGGAAAATGGTATACACTCACATATACTCATTATACATATACACAAGAAACAACAAACAACACAGTTCATATGGTAGCATATCAGTATTTGGGAAATCATAAGAAAGGCATAATTTATTTTTTGCATAGTTTTAAAATATTTTCCTAAGTCTGAGTTTATTTCACAGTAAAAATTTAAGCAATTGATTGGTTTCATGTCTACAAACAGGAGATATTTTGAAGCTATAAAGAGTAAATAGGATGAATTTATTTATTCATTTTATTTATTTATTTTATTGAGAAACAAATATCATTGAGACACTTTCCAAGCTGATTAATAGGACATTTTCAATAATTAATACATGGTACATTGTTATCTTCTCAGCGGTCATCCACAGCGCAATAAGCAGCCAGGACATCCCATCCAAACACTACTACTAGAAATCCTTCCTCTCACTGAACCAAGTGAGAGCAGCTGTATGTCTATCCCGACTATTCTGTATATACAAATACAAAATGGTCCTTTGTCTGTATTCTCCCCCCCCCTCCAGTTCAGTCCTGTCAGAGATGGGTATTCTATTGGCAATAGGATGAACTTAGAATTCAATAGAAAATATAAAATACAAAATATATTTAGGGCTGGGGAAATGGCTCAGTAGAATGAGTGCTTCCCTGGCAAGTGCAAGGGCCTGAGTTCAATCCTCAGTTCGGTTAAAAAAAAAAACAAAAACAAAAACAAGAAACATGAATTATAGTTTCATAGAAACTATGAGACATAGGAAAAGGTACAAGAGTGTCACTGAAAAAAATAGAGGTACTTTGGTTAAGGACGATAAATATAAATAAACTCATGATTAGTTTATTAACTTAATGTTATAATATTGATTGCTACCAACCATCTTTCTTATATATACAAACTCTTTGAAATTTTATATAGGAAAATAGACAAGGAAAGTCCTGGTGAGATAGCTCAGTGGATTAAGCATCTGCTTTGGCAAGCACAGGGACCAGGGTTCAATCTCCATCTCACACACTGGGCCGGCCTCAGCCCCAGGGCAAGCTGAGCTCCTTGCATGGTGGTGCGCACCTGTAATTCCAGCACTGGGGAGGCTAAAAACGGGAAGATCATTATAAGTCCAAGCTATATAGTGAGATCCTGTACCAAATACATAAATAAAAAAAAGACAAGGAAATATGTACTGGAAAGCATGAAAAAGAATTAAGATTTAAAGCATAAAAATATGTTAACATAATATCAGAAATACAGGTTGGATGTATTTGTAATGTCATTTCTCACTAATTAAACAGTTAAGTTTTAAACCTTTGATGTTCCATAAATTTGATGTCAGTCCAAAAGCAGAAGCTCATATGCTCCTCAAAGAAGTGAAAAGTTATAGATAACTTTAGGAAAAGAGCAGGATATCTAATAAGACAACATACATATATAAAGTATAAAGAAGCCATCCAACTTCTGTTCAACAACAGGAATGAAAGACTATCCCAGTAATGACTTCCCAGAGGGGCTGGTTGCTCCCCCACCACCTTGCAGTGTGCAACTCCCAAGTGACCTTGAGTATACGGTGACTTCACTAAAGGCTGTGTATGTGACTAAACTCTTCCTGCTATCTATTCAGTGCTAGGCATTGTGCTTGCTCAAGCCTGTTATATCAGGGTAGGGATCTCCCCTTCACCAACAGTGAGGAGGATATTAAAATATCTCCAATAAATATTTTCTCCTTAGAATAAATGTTAATTGAAAGTGAGTGCCAGGTTATATACAGTCCACTAACAATTTTTCAAAATAGTGAGGAATGAATGTACATGTTTGCCTCATAATCCATAAAAATTTATTTATAATATTGACCATAAACTGTGGGTCAACTTGAGTTAAGCAGAAAGACTCAACTAGAGGAAGGAAAATCTTCAACAACTTTTTAATATGTGTATTACAGGGGCTGGAGAGATGGCTCAGTGGTCTAAAGCACCTACTTAGAACAAGCTTGGCAAGGCATCAGGGACCACGGTTCAATCCCCCAGCACCACATGCCAGCCAGCCCCGCCCCCTGGTGGGCTGAGCTGGCCACACACACACCTCTCTCTCTCTCTCTCTCTCTCTCTCTCTCTCTCTCTCAAATAAAAATAAAAAAAATATGTGTATTACATTGTGTGAAGAAGCCCTGTACACGAGGATTGATGATGCATTCAACTGGGGCATCTCCTGGGAAGGTGGAGCGTTAAATAGAAGTTCTTTTAAACATACCATGAGGGAGAGTGTCAAAAATCAATGAACCTCTTGAAACATTTGGAGGAGTTTTAAGTTTCAAGGGACGGAAGATAAAAGGGAAACTCAACCCCAACTCTAATCAGAGTCATGACAACTCCTACAGAACATTTGTACATCACAAAGATCCACACAATCACAGACTCTTTATTAGAAATGAAGACATCACAAGGAGTAGCACAACCCATGTTATTTTTGAACAATGAAGAACTTCCATGGCAGGTTTCACACTCAGGAAAATTTCCTCTAGGAATCAAGGCAACACAAACAAATTTTGAAGATTAAACAAAACTGAAAAATTTGTCATCAGTAGACTTCTTGAGCAAGAAACGGAAATTATTGCAAGGAAGTGGTACCAGATAAAGCCTCCACCAAAAATATGTATACACTAGGAAAAGAAAAACTTGTATGAAAATTTTAATACTAAATTGATGGAGGCATCATGAGGTTAGTGCAAGTTACTTTTGGACTCCACAATTATAAGAGCTTCTCAGAGAGATGCCCATCAGACTCCAGACACTTACTAGTATGCAGACTGCTGAAGTGGGTGTGCATTTCTTTTGGTGGACTCTATATTTGAAAATAAGAAGTGCCTGGTACATATATATTATAATTATATTTTCTTCTCTTTTTTTGTATTTTAGGGAAGGGTCTATGGGGTGTTCAGGGTCTCACTACTAGATCAGACTCAGTGATCTGCCTGTTTATAGTCTCCCAAGAGCTGGGATTACAGGTGCACACCACCACACACAGTCTCATTTGCTATCTCATCATGCCCCAGAGGTGGGAACCCCCAGCCCCTGCATCTGCTTGCAGGTGCTTTAATCCGCTGAGCTATTTGCCTGGCCCTTCTCTTCTTTCAATAGATGCAATTATTTAAAGAAAGAAAATCATGATTGGCTATCAAGGTTTTCAGTATTTGAGTAAATGATAAATATAGGAGCCATAGGATAATGTAAGATACACTATGCAAAATATTGTGGATCACAAGATTTTCTACATTCTATATGTGATGGTGTCATGTTAAATATGTGTGGAAAAATTCAGTTCAAATATTCTAGTAATCATATCAAAAAGTACTTTTCTCTATTTCACACATACATAATAAAATGATTAGCCAATAAATGGATTAAAATATCACATTCAATAAAATCAAATAATTTAAAAGAATAAAAGCAAAAATCACTAAAGGAGATGAGTCAAAAACGCATAGATAATGATAAATTTAAATCCAAATATATGATTAAATACATTAAATTTTAATGGTTTAAACACTCAAATAAAATGTCAGATATTACCAAAATTATGAAAGGATCCTCTGCCTCTGTTTATAAGATATGTATTTAACAGATACAGATGCAGATAGGTTAAATGCAATTGAGTAGTGAAAAAAATGCCATCTAAGTAGGAAGTACAATGTGCATGGCATGGCAATGTTCATCTGATAAAATAAATTCTGATAAAATAAATTATTATAAAGAGAGTTATAAGAAGCTGGGTGTGGTCGTGCAAACCTGTAGTCCCAGAACTCTGGCAGTAAAACCACAAGTTTGATTTCTGTTTTGGCACGAGCTTGTCTCAAAATTTAAAGTAGTCTGCTTTCTCCTCTTTTCCTCTCTGACTCTGGTAATTACCAGTTCCTTCAGAAGAAAAAAAAAATTAAGGACATACATTAGAGTTCTCTTAGTTTTAATTTTTTTGCTTCACATTGCATATGTTGTATACATTATAAGAATTATTATTTGAAATTCCTTCCAAATTATCCCTCAGAGTAAAGGGCAATAAACAATGCAGATTCGGGGGCTGGACAGATAGCTCAGTAGAATAAGCACCTGCCTGGCAAGAGCAGGGTCCTGAGTTCAATCTCTGGTACCACAAAAAACAAAAACAAAACAAAAAACATGGCAGATTCAAATAGAATTTTTAATGAAGACAGAGTACAAATACAGCTTAAAAATAAACACTGAGAATTTATTAAACTATTATAATGAAGAATAGAGTCACATTGGCCAGGGTTCTATGTCCAGTGTGCTGTGCCAGCCCTTCCCCTGTGGCACACTGAGACAACAATTGAGATTGGGCATGGTGGCTTGTGCCTGGAATCCCAGCTCTTGAGAGGCTGAACACAGGCAGATCACTATGAGTCCGATCTATGTAGTGAGACCCTGTAGACCCTGCAGACCCTGTCCTAAAATAAAAAAAAGAATAGAAACAAAAATAGCCTAAAAATGTATTAATTTTATATAAAGCAAAAGTAATTAAATAGCATATTTGCTCAGCTAAAGGTAGAAATTAATGGAGAAAATTGAACATCAAAGTTGCACATCTATGACCACTTGCCATGTGATATAAATGACATTACCACTGAATAAGAAAAACAAGCAAGCATCACTGTTTTCAGTTCTTCTGGAAAAATACCCAGGAGGGGAATAGCTGGGTAATATGCCCTTGAACTCTAGCTTTTTGAGCAATCTCCATACTGATTTGCATGCTGGTGTACCACGTCATACTACAGTGATGTACATGCTCCCATGTTTATAGCAGTACAATTTGTCATAGCTAAATCTTGGAAGCAACCCAAATGCCCATCAACTGGGGAATAGATAAAATGATGTGGTTTTTATACAGTGGACTATTACTCAACTATAAACAAGATAAACCCGAGGTATGCAACAAGAGACCATACTCTTAAGTGAAATAAATCAGATGTACGTTTATAAACATCATATTGTCTCCCTAGTGTAAGAATCTGACAGAGTAAGTAGGACCTGAGAAGTACAATAGATACTGTGAAAGGAAAGGAATAACTGGGATGAGGAAAGGAGCAAAGAAGGAAAAAAGAAATATTTATGTATATAAGGAGAATAGCTTGGATAATTGTAATTCTGATTTCTGCTGATCTGTGGAAAGAAGCAATTAATGCTTTAGCTTTCTCTCTCTCTCCTTTTTAATATTTTATACCTTTTGCCCAATTTTACAGGCTTATGTCTGATAATCTGAACAACTAATTTGAAGATAGCAATATGCAAGATAACAGCCATTGCTGAATTCTTATCATTTTGTTTCACAAAATTCTGTACCATTTCTATGTCCTGGTTGATTTTTTTTGGTTGTTGTTTGTTTATTTTACTAATTGTTGTATTCACTAATAACAAACAAACAAACAAACCAAAAAAGCATCACTATGAGAAAAGAGTACAAAAAAGCAGTCACTTATGTTCTGTAATGAAGACAGTTCTGGGATGTCCCATCTTCACCTTTATTCTAGAGATGAGTGATGGCTATTTGTGATAAATCTAGGAAGTCATTGGTGTCCTCCTTCGGACTTCAACATGGAACAAAAACGACGTGGCAAATATAGCCAGGAGTACTGGCTTTGGTAACGGGACTCTGTGCTTGGATAAAAACACCAAGCTTCCCTTTGCACTTGTGACCCTATGGTTGAGGCATTGTCTTAAGATGGTGCTTTCACATTATCTTAATTAAAGCAATTAGGGTGCTATTTCATTAATTATTTTAACAGATACTTATTAAACATGTTTCAAAGGGGAAGAAAAGCCCTCTGCGTAGCCAGGCAGATCAGCAGGAGTCTGCTACTTTGCTGAACCCAGATGACTTTTTCTATGCAGGTTATAAAAAGAACACAATGAAACACTATGAGAACTAGGATATTATACTTTTAAATGAGATGAAATAATGGTTCAAATAAGGAGAGCAGAGTGGTTTTCCTAACCTGGTTTTTAAAGTTTCCTAAAGATTGCTGCTACCTTTTATCTTCTGGGTCCTTCTTTCCTCATCCGTATTTCTGATTTAACTTTTCATATGCAAGATCAGTGAAAAGTTCCCACTACCTCAATATTCCACTGAGCCACAACCGGCCAATCCAGAGGTCTGCTTAAACATGTCCCAACTGGGAACTCTGCACCAGAGTCTTTTTTTGTTGTTGTTTATGGCAGACACTACCTCATGAAGCTCATTGTGTGTGCTCTGGAGAGCTTAAAGCAAGCTAAGATGTGCTCGCTGGCAAAGTGCACTAAAGATTATGTGACAGGAAGTCATATAGTTCAAGACTAATTGGATGACCAGTGTATTGCACATTTAAAATCTAATAGTGATTCCTAATAGACTTTTTATTAATAAATAACAATTCTTAGAATTTTCTAACAAGTAACAGCTTCATTTGCCCCAAACCATTATTTACAAAAGTGATGCAAAGTAATGAAATTTATACACTTCCTTACCAAGTAGGGATACACCACAACATTCTTTGAAGAATTGCTGGGACACACTGCCAATTGGTTTGCTAGTAGATTACTTGCTACATATGCTGTCATGCACTGCCCTTGCACAGTAAAGAAAATCAAGAAAATATAATACACTCAAGTATCTTTCCTAGCTGTGTTGCTTGGGTAGCCAATAGAGGCTGGGGAGAATCTCTTTCCATGATTGAGTTCCTTTTCTTCTAGGAAATTTTGCAATAGTCAGAAATGCTTATGTCCAGTCATGTTCCTGAGAGGAAGGATGCACCTGCTTCTTTTAGAACAAAAGGAGTGGAAGGACCCTCACTTCCTGTTTGTTTCCATTCTGGGGAAGGACTAGGGTGGGAGAAGCAAGGGAATAGGCAGGGCTCTGCTGCAGAGTAGAAAAGGTAGAGAAGCTTCCCTTTACATGCACAGATCTTGTCCTTCTTGCCACATGAAAATGCCTCCCCTTTCGCAGAAGGCTTGAGGATCTCTCATCCTGCCTAGGTCTCATTCAGGCGTGGTTTTTCCATGCTAGCTTGTCAAAGGCTGGTATTTCGTATCACATATAATTGATTCATAATTCTTTCTCGGAATGAACACTCAGGAATTGAGAGAAGTGTTTTAAACTTTCCCAAGATCTATCACCCCATTAAAGCATGCCTACAGTCTATTCATTCGGTAATTTGATTCTGTAGATCTTTCAAGTGACCATGTTGGGGAGGATAACGTTTCCTTCCATGAAGAATAATATCTGAATCTTCCTTTGTCAATGCCACAAGTTCTAGACAGGAATACAAATACTTAGATGTTTGAATTAGTATTTTATATTAAGATGAATATTCCTGCAAGCTGAATTTTGTCTTGCTTTAATAGCAACAATTCTTCAAATTTATTATTTAAAGCTTCTTGTTACCAGAAATCCGCTGCCTGTGCTATCAGTCCCACTTAATAACAGTCTCTCAGTCACAAATTACCACCTGCTTATGATAGCATCTGAGTTTTCATATCAGGAGCAGACCATCATCTTGTTCCTCAAGAACCACACCATCTGCTGTCCTGCAGTTAAGTCAACCTGGAGGCTGAGCTCTTCCTCACGAGATGTCAATAATACCACAGCCCCTCTGAACTAATTTTAAAATACTTCTCACCCTGCTTCACTATCTGCAGCTTTGAGAGGAAATCTTTAGAAAAGCCAAGCCCCTTATGGAGGCCCACCAATGTGAATTCATTCATTTTACTGTCTGCCAAATTTTACAACAAAATCTCTTTAATTTACAATGGCAGTAGACCTAAAGTCAGGAATAAATGTCAGAGAATAATTAAGTGATTACATGTCTGTATATATGTACGTAAATATGTATGTAAAGCAATAATTATATGAATATATATAAATATAATCCCAAAATAAATATCATTAATATATAACACCAAAATATATTTGGATCCTGCAGCCACAGTACCTCACTTCTAATTCTATACCACATGGATAGTCTTGAATAGTAAATATAATCTCTCTAAAGATGCTAAAGAATTGGTTTTAATTTTCAGTAAAACTTAAAAATTTAGGTTGGATCAATTGCCATCATATATTTAATATTCAGAAGAGATAATGAGGAAGATACATTTTTAAATCTTGCATGATAATTTTCCATTATTTTCACTAGTAATATGAAGATTTCTTCTTATGTGACAAAACTTGTATAGTATTAGTTTAATGCATTTTAAATTCTGAAGCATATATGATCAAATTAATGCAAGGTACATTTTCTCTATACATAATTATATTGCTTCCCATAAAGTTAGTAATTGCTTCTACAACAAGTTTATATATCTGACTTCAAACAAACAAAATGATGGACTGTTAAAAGGTGCTGACTTGTAAGTTTTCATTTGTTGACAAAGCTTTGCAAATCAAATTGAGATAATGCGATTTATTATCTAAAAGCTATAGAGCTAGGGCTTTAGAAACAGCTGACTTCACATTCTGTTTTCCCAGGACAGGTGCTTTACCCTCTTACATTATGAGTGATAGCATTTCCTTTCCACTTCAACTGTCCCTCTTTGAAAGATACGATCTTCCACTTAGAGAAGACAAAAAGTTCAGGTTGCATTCTGAAGGATGTGTAAAAATTGGATGGAGAATTCTATCTTAGTTACTTGATTCCTTTTTTTTTTTGGTATTTTAGTAAGGGTCTACAGGGTCTTACTACGTAGATCAGACTCAGACTCATAGTGATCTGCCTGTGACCAGCCTTCCAAGAACTGAGATATAGGCAAATACCACCACACCCAGTCTCAGTCACCTCAGCATGCTCTGGGGGTAGGGCCCACACAGCATGCCGGGGATCCAGCCCTGGATGCTGCATCTGCCTAAGTAAGTGCTTTAATCCGCTGAGCTATTTGGCTGGCCCTACTTGACTCATTGTTAACACAAAGCACCCAGCACCATTGTTAAAAGAGAAAAGGTTTATTTGGCTTAAATTCTGTAGAGATTGCAGTTTATAATCAGCTGGCTCCAAAGTAGGGTGGCTTGACAGAAGGGCACCTCAGTGGGAAAACATTTCATAACAGGCAGAAGACAGCAAGAGCAGACCTATTTCTGTCCCTTGCATCTTATTCAGGCTACTCTCATCCTTAATCCCAGCTCCCTTAATCCTGGAATTGCACTGTGAGCCATTTCCACTGTCATACACTCTAGATTCAGCCACATGTGAACAGTCCAGCCTATGATTGCATGAGGTTTTGCTCTGGGGACCCATTAGGCATAGCATTTGCAGAACTGTCAGGAGTGCACAAGAAGAAAGAAAGCGTTTTCTAATATTCCTTTAGAAATACTGTGCTGCCTTAGTTTGCCTTCTATTATTTTTAACTTAGGACTTGTCTCTGATCTCATTCAACAGTAGGTATCTTGTAAAACCACCAAATCTAATGTTAAATGGATCCCCTGCCTACATCTCTGCATGAGTTGCTCATGTCCTTGCTAAAGATAAGTTTGGGCCTGGCATGCAGCTTTGAGTATTTCCTGCAACACATGTTTCATGGTCCCTTGACACAGTTTTGCTAAATATTTAAAATCTAGTTTCAACAAGAGTGGGTTTATTAGGTTGGTTGCAGAATGACCTAGGACAGGCACATGGTGCCTGAGAGCCCTGAACCACCCGCTGACCACAGGAACAGAGAGTAATGCAACCCATGAGATCAAGGTGTTTTTGTTTGGTTTTTAGTTTTGGTTTTCTATTTTCTTTTTCTTTTTTATTAGTCATATTTGGCATATAATAAGCACATTGATCATGGGGAATTTTTACATACACATATTGCATCTTGACATTTTTTTTTTAATTTTCTCTTCTTCTTTTCACCAAGCATCTCTCTCCATCCCTGGATTCATCTTCTGTCTCCACGAAGTTTGCCTCCCTTCCTAATTTTGCTCTTTTCCTATTTTGCTCTTCACATTAGTTATATATTGTTTTTCTCACATAAGAGAAAACATGAGACATTGAACCTTCTGTGCCTGACTTATTTTACCACTGAGCATTATGGTCTCAAGGTGTGTCTCTTTTCCTACAGAGGACTCAACCTTATTCTTCCTTATGACCAACATAGTCCACATTTAATATTTTTGTATTTAACTAGTATACTTCATGACCTGATTGTGCTCAACCACAGAATGTAAAGGGAATGAGCAAATACTGTGCAACGGAGGCCAGAGAACGGTCCTAATCGCACGTCTTGTGCTCACCACACTCGGTTCCACAAGACAGCATAAGGAACTTGAATTCAGCAGCCTTACATGTAAAAAATACCTAAGCACCAACTTGCGTGCCAATGATGTCATCATTAGTGACATAGGAAAAATATAACTCCCGACCTGCTAGATGTCAGTTGTGTCAAGTTCTAGGTCTCTCAAATATGGAAGGACTGGATTTCGTGAAACAAAGGAGGTTAAGAATAGCAAAACTTGATTAAAAGCAAGCTCCAGAGAGTCAGAAGGGATCCTGGATGGGAGGCTACTGCAGCTTTTCATGTGGGATAATTTATATATCAGCACCCAGTATGGGTACAACATGGGCCAACCTATAATCACATCATAGATCTACAAGTATAGGCTTACAAGAATAGCCAGTGTTGACACAAAGGGGAAACAATTCATGTAGCAAGGGGAAGTCACAGGAAGAAGGAAGGTGTTTTTGGTAAGGGATTGGTGTATGGGTCCAGACGTTCTGGTCATCCACCTGTGTACCTGATGCTTGTTTGAGCCATGTGCTGCTAATTACATTACAATCTCAGGTTGCTGTTTGTCCTGTAGACCCGGCTGTTGGGTTTTCATCCTGAAGCCAGGATGGCTGTCTGCAGATTTGTACTCAGCCACAGTTCTGATCTCTACTTTTCTGTGCTGCCTTTCTTGATGATCCCATTTCTTCTCTGACAATGTACAAATTTCAACCTAAGTTAGCTGCCTGTAATATTAGGAGTCAAGATCTTGCGGCACCTGTGATGGACATCAGCTGAAGTAATTAATTTTCTGAGAATAGAAATTAGCAAGGAAATTCTGGAGCTCTTCAAAGAAAGCCTAAATTCATTTTTCAGTGTGTTTGGTAAACTGAGCAATCAGTACCCCTGCTGGTGGCTGAATGTTTCACATGACTTATGGTTATGTGAAAAATAGCTATTATTGCAAAGATACTTTTAAAAAGGAAAGACAATCAGTAGCTCCTTTGTTGTTTGACTTTTTAAGTGCTTATGCACTAATATAGAACAGATGTGTTCTGTATTCTGTTGACCGTCTTCATTTAAGTCTTTGTAAAAACTCTTGGAAATTTTATGCTTACTAATTTTTTACAATTTTGAGTCAAGAAGTCCATAAAGAACTCCATGAACTATATTTTCTGGGATTAAAAATCAGGCTTCAGAAGATGTAGATACAATCTCTGTTGTAAGCTCGGATGTTGCATAGGTATGTAATAGAGCACAAATGGAAGAGCTTTTGATAGCAGACTTGATGTTACATAGTATCATAATGCTAGTAATGAAGAGAGGGACACATACGAGAAGTACTTTAAATCTGTTCTTTTTTCCAGAAATGTGAATGATATAAATTTGTAGAACACAAAGATCACTATTTACCTGAAAGATGATGGGGATCTTCGAAGGCACGGAATATTTTGAAAAATCTTTACCATGGGCTGATAAAAACTTTTCTTTCTTTCCTGGCAACAGCCTGTGATTCCAAAGAGATTTTCCTTGTTGAAATCTATGTGCTTCTTCTTTATTTTTCTTATACGCTTCTATACATCGCATTTCTCTCTGCTCAGGTCTATGACTCTGACCACTTTGCATGTTTGTATTTCCAGTTTTCAGCACGGTGTTTGCATGAAGGATGTGGCTTAGCATCTTCCTATTAAAACTGTGAATCACGCTCGTCCTTGTTCTTAAGCTTGGTCAAATCATAAAATGGTGATGATGGAGACCACATAGTTCATCTACCTGAATATTCTAATTTTATATAAGAGAAGCTATTTATAGAATGAATAAACATAAAGAAGCCAAATTCACATGGCAAATTAAAATAATATATTTGGAGCATATAGATTCATTTTCTGTCCCTTGGGTATTACAATAGCTCCTTCCTACCAAGATATACTTTTAAACCAATGATCAAGTAAATCATGCAATTAATTAGTAATCATAAATATGCTTAATGCAAAGTACATTACAAATGTATTTGCTAAAAATCTATTATTATCTGAGACTAAGCTTTTATTCTCTACGTTCTGTTCTCTATGTTGCTTCACTTTAGATAATCCCTATTACCCACTGTATTAAAACTGCAGCCTTAGCACTGAGAAACACCCCTAGCCATTTTTTAAATTTTTTTTTTAAATTTTATTTATTTGTTTATCTATTTTTTTTTTTTTTTGTGTGGGTGGGTGGCCAACTCAGCCCACCAGGAGGTGGGGGATTGAACCGCGGTCCCTGTGCTTTGCTAAGCTTGTTCTAAGTAGGTGCTTTAGACCACTGAGCCATCTCACCAGCCCCCATTTTTTTAAATTTTGATGCAGGGGCTTGTCAGGTTGCTAAATTGTCCAAGCTGGACTCAAACTTGAGATCCTTCCTCCTCAGCTGCCCAGACTACTGGGATTCCAGGTTTGCCCTTCTATGCTTGGCTTTCATACAATATTAATTTTTTATTCAATGTCTGTAGCAACTATAATACTGAGTTGAGGCTGGTTTATATTTCTGTGTCAGGTCACAACCATCGCCATGTCTCAGCAAAATAACTATCACTGGGGATTGAGAGAAAAAGAGTTCACAATTAATCTTTGTATCAAGAGTAGAAATAATGACTCTATTGCCCTTTCTGAGAGTGCAGCTTGAGGACATACGTGCATCTTTGATCAAAATGAAGGTTTTAGGGAAATGTGGTGTATAATGTTCTTGAGGCAAGAGCAGAGTACTAGCGCATGAAGGGAAATGTATTTAAGCAGTGAATTGCATAGAGAGACTAAAAGGAATAGCTGAGCGCTCGCAATTGTGCTACGATAGCTACATACTGGCCTTTTTTTTTTTTTTTTGCATTGTTTGTTTAAGTGGTCTCCTCTACCTTTTAAAGTATTTCCTGCCCTGTAGCTCAAGGTGGTTTGTTGTTTGCCAGAGAATGCTGGTGACATTTCTGTGTCAGAGTGTGTCCTTGGGCACAGTTTGTTCTCACATGCCAAAAGGCATCCATACCTTATGGCTACATGTAAATAGCTATAGAAAGGTCTTCTGGCCTGTGTAACAGCGAAAAAATGTGGTACATTGGATTTTTACAATGATAATAATAGGAATAAAATCTCATGTCTAGTAAGCTGAAGACTTTACAGTGTTTTGTCCATTTTATTGTCTGTAGTGCACAGATAAGGACAATTGGGTTAAAAAGAGAGTTTAAAATAACATTATATAGGCAGGCTTTTGCAATAATAATTATCCTTTACTTCATATATTCAACCAAATTAACCTTATATACTACGCACTATTAATAATAAAATAAATATGGATCAGGGATACTGAGAAACAGCGAAAGTTCCCCAACTTATGACAGGTAAACAGCAAAGCTGAGAGGTAGAGGTTTTTTCCCCGTGCAGTATTTTATTTCATTGTTCATTTGACACTGAGCCGGGTGTGATATTATCACAAATATTTTGAGAAGTACACAATAAATTATCTTAAATATAGTAAAATATAGATGAGAATACTTTCATCATGAAGTGCTACAGTTTTTAAATGTAAAAGATTTATAGATTCAAAATACAACTAATTGCAACTGTGACTCAAATTCTAAATTATTTGTTCCAGCACCAACATATGCTTAAAATCTAGCAGAAGCTTTCTTGTCTTTTTGTTGGTACATCAAAGTATAAATTGTATGTGACAGCTTTAAATTTTACTTTAATAATCTCTGAAAATTCAAAAAAATTAATTATGATAAAATACAGTATGAATGGTTTTTGTATCATCAATAACTATGGTCTGTTCATTATTTTATTTTCTTCTTAATCCATTTGCTTTTTTGTCCAAAGTTTCCGTGAGCATTTTTTCACCTTTTTATGGACATATTAAACGCTAGTTCTAAAGGCTGAAAATAGGCTTTGTCTCTTTAAATTCAGGATGAGCACAGGGTGGTTAAGAACTGTTTTCATGGAGATGCAGTGAAGCTCAGTAATAGTCAAGAGGTACATGGCTCCTGTGAGCACCTAGCAAGCTTTTCAAAATGTTCTGCTGTGATTGTATCTTATGTCCAATGACATGTGGAATAGAACTTGAGGGTTTTGCCACAGCTATTTTGTGACAAACACTAGGTTGCCTTTTGGTCGCAAACATAGACTGTTTTGATGTAAATATTAGCTGAATAATATTTTGATAAGGCATAGGCATGCAAAGAAAGAACTGGTTAATGAATGTAAAGAAAGATTTAGATGTTAAATACTAAAAGCTTTTCTACCAAGGAGATGTTTACTTGGGAAAAGGCATCCAGGGTTTGCTTGTACTCTATTTAAAAATTACTTGGAAGGGATTAGTATGCATATGTAGTTTTATGCTGTATGGAGCTCATGATACACATCATGCTGTTTGTTGGTAAGGTAGAACCAGAGGATATGGCAGCTATGTGCAGTTTGATGAATTCTTATAGTGTTTTTGTTGCTATCGAAAAACATTTTCTCAATGCACACTGAATGCTGGAATCGCTTTGCAAGGTTCTTAGTGGTTCTATCACAGTTTTGTGCATAATTCTCTTTGCTTTTGTGTGAATTCAAACGAAAAAGATAATCTAAGATGGGCCATAAAAAGTCTGAGCAACATTTTCTTCTCAATATGAAAATGAGAATCCCAAAGTCCCTTGAGCTTAATGAGGTCATGGGCTCCACATTTAGAAGATTGTGACTACTTAGACCTGCGAAGTGTTGTGTGGGAAGAAGTGGAGTAAACTAGATTTTAATGGTGATTTACAGTTATTTATATAATCTTTGCACTATGCAGTCTCATAGCAGGCCTTCACATACCCTTTACTGTCAGCAAGGAAGCAAGTTTCATAGTAGAAATAGTGTGATAATTACAATTGACCTTGTTTTCACAGAGCCTAAGAAATATTATTGTAGCATAAGTTGTAAATAACATTACCATACTTAGGCAAATCATATTCTATCTACAGATTTATTTTCAAATACAAGAATATTACCAACAGACAAGTGTTTAATGAGAGCACGAATAGAGTGATGTCCTTTTTCCTTTTTCATAATGGGTCTTGAGTAAAACACAACAACAATCTGTGGTACTGAAAGTTGATAGTTGCAGAAGTGATGTTGCATTGAGGTCTCTCTTAATTCTATTTATTCCTCACTACACAGATCAGACTTGTAGTGGTCCTCCTGTTTTCAGCCTCCCAAGTGATGCGACTACAGGCACATGCCACCACGCCCAATCTCATTCACCTTTTCAGAGTGCCCTGGGGGTGGGGCCAGCATAGCATGCAGGACATTGAACCCCGTCCCTGTGCCTGTTTAAGCAGGCGCTTTAGTCTGCTGAGCTATCTGGCCATCACTGTCTCTTAATTCTAAATGAGCATGTTCAGAAACTAATTCCTTATTCTGAAAATGCAGTATGAATAAGAAATTTTCCCTGTGAAATGAAATTAAAACAGGATGATGACTTTTTCCCTATATAGTTCTAAATTCTATATTGAGTGTCTTAAGATGTATAGATAAATTACATATATACACACACAACACAATTTTTTTTTGAACTTAGGTAAGTCATTTTGTTATCCATAGCATTTCACATTCTTTGTATGAATTCTACTTTAAATAAAAATGTATTAGAGCCATCTACTGGTAACTAATCTTGAAAATTAACCAATAACGTCTTCACAGCACAGTGAAGTTTAGAAATATCTGAGGTTACATTTAGTGATCTTTCCTTCTTTCCTTCTTTGTTTTTCTTTCTTTCTTTCTTTCTTTCTTTCTTTCTTTCTTTCTTTCTTTCTTTCTTTCTTTCTTCACAACAGGGATCAAACTTGAGACTTTGCGCTTGCCAGGCAGGCACTTATGTCACTGAGCTACATCCCCAGCTTTATTAACTTTTTTGTAAAATAAAGAAAGCTAATCTTCCTAGATCTACTCTTTTCTTTCCTTAATTTTTTTCTAATCACCGTAGCTCCTAAGTCATACCCTCTGAATATCAACACAAGAGAAAAGCACAGGCTTTTACATTCTTCATTATCAAATGACTTATGCTTCTAGGGTAAACCACTATGTGTAGATCACTGGTGATTTAATATTTAATAACATTGGAAAGTGAAGAACAAGAACTCATATTAATGATCTTTTATTTTTATTTATTTTTATTTTTAAAAAGTATACAAAATGGTAAAAGAAAAATTAGAATGTTACAGAATTTCCCTGAACAAAATAATAGGAATTCTACGATAGGTGCTGTATTGGATGATGTCATCTTCAAATTAACTGTTTAGATTACCAAATCTAAACATGCAAGATTGATTTAAAATTTATGAGAAATTAAAAAGAAGAAAAAACATTCAACATTAATTGCTCCTTTCAATAGAACAGCAGAAATCAACAGGATAATTATCCAAGTGATCCTGTATATATACATAAATATATCTTTTTCCCTTCTTTCTTTAATAGCTGTTAAACATAACCTATTCCATTGAAACCAACTCCTTTAAAACCCTCCTTCCACTTATTCCATCATTTTGGTACCACGGCGCAGCACAGCTAACTCTTCTATAACATACAGGAACACTAGCGTGAGTTGAGGAAGCGGGAGCTGGATCTTACTTACCTTTTTCTTTGTCCACCCGCACCTGACACCCGCACTTTACAGGAAGGAAGCTTTCCTACTCAGTTCACAGGAGAGATTTCAGTCCATGGTCAGCTGGCTCCAAGGCAAGGTTTCTTAACAAAGGGGCAGAGCAAAGGCAAAACAGCCCACAGCCTGGCAGGTAGGAGGCAAGAAGTGCGAGGCAGCAACCTGCATCAGCTGTCTGTTCTCCTTCTGCCCCTTTATAGCCCATCGAGGGTTCAAGTCTATGGATTAACATCACCCATGTTGGGTGAAGCTTCTGTTATTCACACCCTTAACCCAGGATCACACCCTTAATCCACATTTACCCACCCTAATTTAGCCACTTTCTAAACTCCCCACCTATGATCACGTGAGGCTTTGGTAAGGGGACATTTGAATACAAGCTAAGCAAGGTGTAATTGTAGTTGGCTTCCTGATAAGCTCACATCACAATACTTACCAGTGAAGCATCCTCTGTCATAAAGCAGTGAAAGTAAGACCAGCTTTCCCTTTGAGGTGTGTCACAGTGAGTGAAAGAGTTTGAGAATCCCTTGGTAGTGAAAAGATTCCTCCTCTGTAGTGACTTGTTTGTTTACCTATCTATCAGATGTACATACTTACTAGGGAATATATCTTTTTTTCCCACGAATTATATTGTAAACTATCTAAAAAACTTAAATGCCTGACTTATCTCTACATTTGATTTCTCATCTGTATAATGAGGAAGTTAATTCAGGTGATCCGTAGTCTCTGCCTAGAACCCTCACCTCCTAAGCTACTTAACTATTTTCTAACTTTGGAAGCTTTTCTTCTCCTATAGATTTTTCCTTTTTAAAAAGGTGGGGCAAGGGTTGGCCAGATAGCTCAGCAGACCAAAGTGCCTGCTTTGGCAGAGTGCAAGCTGGGGTTGATCCCTGGCATGCCATGCCAGCCCCTAACCCAGGGCACGCTGAGGCAGTGATTGAGACTGGGTATGATGACGTGCGCCTGTAATCCCAGCACTTGGGAGGCTGAAAACAGAAGAATCACAGAGTCTGATCTATGTAGTGAAACCCTGTACACCCTGTAGACCCTGCCCTAATTTAAAAAAAAATGGTAAAGTAAATAAATCAATAAATAAAAAGGTGGGGTCTATTATTTTCATTGAGAAATAAATTTCTACATTTTACTGCCCAAGCATTTTTTTTTTTCTGGAGTCAATGTATGTTCCATGAATTTAAAATAAAGTCATCCTTGTATGCTATCTTAGATAACAGACCCCAAGTGGCAGGAAATGTCCAATCACTTTCCTCCACTAATGGTTGCAAATAAACATGCTATATTCAGAGTGAACTACCAGAAGGGGAAGATGTTGACTAATCCAGATAGAGAACTAACTGATTCAAACACTCACTGATTGCTTGGATTCTTTTTTATTATTATTTATTTTTTTGGTGGTACCAAGAATCGAACTCAGGACCTTGCACTTGCCAGGGAAGCATTTATTCCAATAAGCTGTCTCCCAGGCCACAATTGCTTGGATTCTTAAGGACTGAGCAACAACCCTAACTGCAAGGAAATGTATAAATACATAAATACCCTCTAAACATATTAATCCTTTTAAGAAATGTAAGTATGTGAATGATTACATTTATACTTAGCTTTCATTTGTCGCTAAGTGACCCTCTTCATTCTCATTAGAGTTGGGCTTATATTCCAAGAACAATCAACGCATGTTCATATGCTGCCCTACTTGTCTTAGATGGTAATGTGGCACCTTGTGGTCCCCACAGAGGCTTATCTAATGGATGTCTTCATTTAGGGCAAAATGCTAAAAATCAAGCTGAGTAGGAAAGCTACCACACTACCATGAACACTACAAGTGATACTTTGATGAGTTTTTTTAAAAACAGAACATGCTACATGACAAATGATATACTCTTTTAGTGTGGTGACATGCTATGTTAGGAAACTAAAGCTCTTAATCACTGTGTTTATATGGTTCATAATTATTTAAAATTACTTTATTAGCACATGAAAGTTTATATTCTCATGTCTCAGAATTATGAGTAGCATTATTTTGTACTGTTATGCCATATTTATAAATCTTACTTTATTACTTTTCATCTGTTAAGACATCTACCCTTCATCATGATCATTGTCAGATATACAGCCTTCTTTTGTGCTGTATTAAGATCAATACATAATTTGAAAATTATTACTTATTCAGTAGAATCTCATGCATACTGAAAGCACATTACTACACACTGAAGGAAAGAGAAAAAAAATTTTTTTGTCTGCATTGATTTGTACAATCTCACTGCACAATGTATTTGCCTCTTAGGAACCTCGTTCTGAAATGGTGAAATGAAGGTCTTTAGAGCATCCAGGGCATGAGAAAACAACCTTAATGAAGGCCCAATCTGAAGTTCTTTGAAGGTGGATACTTAAAATGATTTAGAGTTTAAGGATATAGAAACTGCAATTGATACTACAATTTTCAAACATGTTAGATTTTACAGATTTTTCAGAATTGGAGCAGTTTGAGCAAATGACCAATTCAGAGCCTTAAAGTACTGAGTCTCTATTATGGGCAGTGGAGCCAAGCCACGTGAGCATGCATCTCTGTACTTTTCCAGGGGCCATTTACTGGGTCATCTAGACCCACGGCTCTCAGAAGCCAGCCCTCAAGCTAAATGCACCAGGATCATCTTGTTTATTTATTAAAGACATGAATTTCTGGATCAAATTCAAAATTGACTAGCTGGAAATCATCAAAAGTGGTTTCTCGATATTAATATTTTTATGAAGCTCTCAGTGTAATGCTTTTGTAGATGCACCGGAGCATGATTTTCACAAAATTCCGCGTGATGCATTTTAGTCTTGTTTCGATATTTAGTAAGAGAAAAGAGGAGAGGTAGAAAGAGGCAAAATTGCTTTTCTTAATAGATACACAATGAATAGACACAATGCCCAAAGCTCCCTACAAAATGCGCTTTTCTCAGAGCTTTTCAGTATTTATCCCTTTGCCATTACTTTTCCTAGCCATCATCTGTTACCTCTTAGTGAACTCATTCTATGACTTCAGAGGACAAAGATGCCCCACACCTGAATAACAGCATTGAAAGTTTTTAGCTTTTTCTATTTGGTGGAAGCAGTGGAATTTCTCAGACCTCTTGTCTACTCTTTGCTTGACAAAATGGAACAATAAAGAAGATATATATCAAGCTTCCTTAGATAATTTTGCAGAAAGAATCTCCAGGAGCTGTATATTAGCTCTACTATATTTGTCAACAGTTGAGTTAAGTGATCCACAAGAAGTCACTTAAAACAAATAGCTCTAAATTTATTTTAACACCAGTGTTGATAATAGCCTTAAGTACAGGCTTAACTTAGCTTGATTAGTAGACTTTAAATCTTTCATATTACGTGGCTATCAATCATAGCGAAGAAGATATGGAAAAGAAATAAGAATAAAGGATTAAAGCATTCTTTACTCCCCCAAAATGTGCAAAACCTGAGTTAGAGAATAGAGTAATTTAACATGGAAAGCAAATATAAGCAAGTCTCCTATTATGGTTTGTATTTAGGTGCCTCCCCCTTCCAAAAAAAAAAGCTTCATGTAGTCACTGGGAAGGGCTTCTAGACTTTGTGGTTAATTTAAGGTCCAGTGCTGGGATTATGAGTGTGAGTGCTGCTGGGATTATGGGTGTGAGTGCTACACTCAGCCTGGGCTCGAGAGCCTGAATGCCACATAAGGGAGACAGACTTACTTTCTGCTGCCATTGTTGCCACTGCTCCTGTCCTTTTGCTCTTGCTGTTTTGCTGTTTCCCACCAAAATGAACTGCTGCCCTCTGCCCTGTGGTACGCTATCTTGGAGCCAGCCTAGTATGGACTGAAACCTCTACAAACTGTGAGCTAAATAAACTTTCCATCCTTAATTCTGATGTTGGGTATTTTGTCACAGCAATGAGAAGAAAGGAACTGAGACACCTTCCATTGTAGTCTATTTATTCCCCTTAAATTATAACTCCATTTTCTCGGTGGAGAGTCCATGTAAAATATTTGAGATTTTGCTTCTTGCATATTTTGGCTTTACAGATTGGTGCCCTATATAAGGAATAGTGAAAATGAAAGCAAGTTATTGCAGTAGCCAACAAATAAAAACGTTGCTTCATTTTCTTAGTGTCTTAGAATTTAATCAGTTAGAAAAACAACCTTAAAATGTCTTTAATCTTTTTTAGTATGTTTTTTTTTTCTGTTAAGTCTGTGGACTGAAATTAGACACCAAAGGATACCTGAATTTTCAGTGCTACAGTTGTGGCTGAAAGTGCACGTGTAACAAAGAATATGATGAGAAAGTCTGAAGAAATAATTTGATTCCAACTCTCAATGAATTACTTGTTTTGACATAACCTATAAGCATAATACTCTTTCAAAGTGCAAGCATAAATTTGACCACTGTCAGGAAACATAGGCTAGAAAGCATAATAAAATAATGACCTTCTAATAATTCATGTGGGCCCTACTACTATTATTTGAATAATTCAACACATATTTTAGTTCTTCTGTGAGTCAGGCACTCTTAATTCCTGGGCTTATAAAATACTGATAACAGTGATCACCAGCTTAAAGAGTCCTCACCCCACAATTGCTTCATTGCTTACAGTCAGATTTTTAAACATTTTTATTTATTTGGTTAAATAAAAGTTCTTGTTATGTAGCTCAGACTATTAGAGATCAGCCTATTTCAGCCTCCCAAACACTGGGATTACAGGTGTGTGTTACCATGTCTGGTTTCAGCGGCCAGCATGGCATGCAGTACTGGGGATTGAACCTGGGTCCTTGCATTTGCCAGGCAGGAGTTTAGATCACTGAGTTATTGCCCTACCCCAGTCAATTTTTTTTAAAGTCAGTATTCAGAGAAAGAAATTGTTCAATGTGAAGGAAAAATTGGGATGAGGAAAAGGACAAATAAGAGAGGAAAATATATCTAGATATATATGTACAATAGCTTGGATAATTGTATTGTCAATTTTTTTTTTTTTTCAGAATCAGGGATTGAACTCAGGCCCTTGTGCTTGCCAGGGAAGCACTTATTCCACTGAGCCATCTCCCTGGTCCTTAGAATATTTTTTTATTCTGATTTTTTTCCTCCTTTGTTTTTCTTACAACTTCTTTGTTACTGCTTTCTTTTCTTTTTTTTTTTTTCTTTAAGCTAATCTTATACATTTATACCTAGTAATCTGAACAACTGATTTGAAGATAGCATCATGTAATTCAGCAACCCTTGTTGAATTCTAGCTGCTTTGTTTAGGGAAGTTTTGTACCATTTCTAACGCTGTTTTTTCTATCACTACTTTGTATTCTCTAAAAATGAAGTCAGTATTTACAAAGTATAAGAGATCATATGATCAAGTTTTCCCCTGATATTTGAGGAATGGTAGTAGAGGAAGACTAAAATAGGATTTCTACATATTTAAAAGTTATAACTCATGCTTTAGAAAGTATTTAGAGATTCTTCTTTTATCCTCTCTTCAAAAATATATTTGTGAGGACCTCGAAGTTTGGAAATGCAGAGACCTGTCTGACTCTGAGCTGTAATAAGAATGATAAAAGGCCCAGGGAGAGACGGCTCTGGGGTTCTAGGTCAGCCAGCATTTCCTGTACTAGTCCTTTATTACAAGAGGGTGCAAAGCTGTGTATATTCATACTCCAGCCCTTCTGTCTAATTCAAGAGGAAGCTGTCTCCTGGCTACCATGTCACAATTACTCTAACATTCTCCCTCCTACTCACACAGTCCAGGTGTTTTGCCAAGCCGAATCATTGAATAATCTATTTCTTGAATAAAACGTCCCCTTTCTGATACAGTGTCCACTCAACTATTTTACAAACAGCAAGTTTCATCTTTCTTTAAAAATCTTTAATTTATTTGTTTGGTACAGGGTCTCACTGCACAGTTCAGACTCTCGTAGTGATCCTCCTGTCTCAATCTCTGAAGCGCTGGGATCACAAGTGTGCACCACCACACCCACTTTCTGTGGCCTGCTTGGCAAGGCACAGGTACAGCATGTGGTACCAGGGATTGAACTCGGGTCCTTGCAGTTGCCAGGAAGGATCTTAGACCGCTGAGTTATCTTCCCAGCCCAGGTTTCATCTTAAATACCACTTTCCTAGGCAGGATTCTCTTAAATAACAACACCATGCTGTCTTTGGTTGTTCAGATTTGTTAGAATTCTTTTTATGTGCCTTCCTCTTAACTACTTACGTAATATCTTTATTGATCTTAAAAAATCATTTTTGTTTTTATTCAATTATTTTATTTTGCATTATCTAGACTAATTAGATATAGATTACTAGACAGAAATTCAAGGAGGAACAGTGTAGTAAGCTAATACTTTTCTGTCCTTCTAATATCTAGAGTGATAACTAGTGAAATAGATATTTGAATAATAGTTCAACTAGAGAAATACAGATGGAATTATGGACAAATTGGTAGATAAGTAATGGAATAATGGATGAATCCAGAACTATCATTTCACTTATTTCTGGTAGACTATTTCCTCCAACAGAAGGAAGGCTTTCTAAGATATCATGGGCTTGGGGGCAGTGGAAGCTGTACTACACTTCCCACAGGATAGAAGTCAACAAGATCATAATTTTCTATCCCTTGAATAAAGATTTTCCAATAACTACCAACATCATTGGCAGAAAGAAGGACTGGCTACCTTATCGGTGATTTAGATTCACCAAACATAACAAAATGACTTCAAAGTTTGGGTACTGTTTTAAAACTAAATACATTTTTCCTTCTATGGTCAACTTTCATTTAAAAATCCACTTCAGGTCAGAAATTTTATTGTGTCCTTTCCTCCGGGGTCAAGTAGACACATGTTGGACTCTATGTGTATTATGGCCACTGGTCCTCCTTGGCTGACCTAGTGCTTATAAATGCCCTTTTCACACAGCTTTTCCTGTACAGTTAATCTTTTCCTGATTCTGTTGGTGGGGGACAAATTCCAAAATATGATTGACCTTCTGTAGCTCTTGCTTGTATAGAAAACATTGTTTGTGCTCCTAAAAAAAATGTCCTGTCAGATGGCAAGGCCCACCAGCTCTACTGAGACTCAACGCAATTCTGTATTCTAACAGTTTTCTTCAGGTCACTAGAGAGGAAATTTCCTCTGTGTGAAAGGAATTTTGTTGTATCATTAACTGTGCTGTAATGATGAATATTATTAGAATTTAAATTCTACACAGGAGAAACGTGTTTCTTGTATCTGATAAGAGGTATGATACAATCATTGGTTGTAGATGTTTCAGTCTCATTTTATACAAGCAAACCTGAGAGTCACAAGTTTAGCTCAAGATTCTGTACGCTGTGAGGAATGACTTTGGATCTGACTGAATTGGAAACTCGATTTTCTTTCACTAGGTCACATAATGGCAAACTCTATATTTTTTTTTTCCTCTGGCAATTGAATTTAGGACCTTGTGCTTGTCACGCATGCTTTTAGACTGCTGAGCTATTTCCCTGGGAACTCTAGGACAATATTGTGTTTGAAAATATTTATGTACTGTGCAATTAAAAATCATTGCTTTACTAGACATCTAATAGAAAAACACTGACTAGTATCTTTCATGGGTAATTTTTATGCAAAAGTGTTGCAGTTGTGTGTTTTTTTCCAGAAGATTTTCTTTATTATTTATTTATAAGCATCTGAATATTTTCATTCTTATTCTTCAAATTTTGAGAAATAGGATAAATTTAGTATGATTACTATATTCTTTTTTTTTAAAAAAAGAGTGCAAATTAGAATTAAAACAAAAAATTACAAGTGATACAGAATTTCACTTGACAAAATAATATAAATTTCACAGTATTTATTGTAATACATAGTGTTATTTTCCCACCAGTTATTCATATTACCAGATATATGCATGTAAAAATTGGAAGAAGAAAGAAAAAAAGAAACATATAAGAAATTAAGGAGAGAAAACATACAAACAATTAAAAAAAAGGAGACAAAACAAATTACATTGAAAAATTTCTTATTAATTATTTGCTTCCTTCTGAGATGTGCCAGACATACCAGTTATTGGAAATATAGAACCAAATAACATGCTGTTCTACCTTCATGGCCATTCCAAGCTGGTTTTCTTCTTTCTTTTCTATGTCTGTATGTTTAGGAGAATATTATTAATGGAACTAAAACATTTTAATGATTCTGAGTTTTCAGCATCAAAAGGTAATGTGATTTTCATTACATTCATATAAATTTATAGAACAGGAAGTTATTACCCCCCAAAATTGTTTTCATTGTGGTTTTAGCTGGACTTCAAAATTTGCTCAAAAGCGCCAGCAACAAGAAGATATGTATGAGTGTGAAGGAGATTAAGAAGATGGAGGGCACAGGCAGTGAGTGAGTCAACCCTGTTCTAAAGGATGGTGAACTGTCCTTAACTAGAGCAAAACTCTCTGGAAGATTTACAGTTATTAAAGGATTCAGTAATTAATATATGACTTCACTTGCTTTAGACTTACTTAGTATAATATTTAAGCTACAACGGTAATGTCCCCTTAATATATTATTTCCATAGGATTAATTTTAAGAATAAATGTCACATCTCTTTTCTACCAAATCTGCTCCTGAAATAGAGGCACTTGCTGTCACTTCTCCCATTAATATTGGCTTGGGATACTAACATGCTATGACTAGTATTGTATGAAGGAAAAAAGGAAAAATCTTATATATGGCAAATTGCTACAAATGACAGTCAAATATCCTTCTGAATAATACTTCATAACATTTTGTCCAATGTCTGGCACATATTAGACACCCAGTCCGTGAAGGGCCTTTTCACCCTCATCCTGTCTCATAGCAAATATGGCTTTTATGTGTTTACATTTCTATTGTATTACCCACTAGCTGTGTGACGTTGGGTAATATACACAATATCTCATCTGTTTTTGTGGATTGTTTTCCTCTTTGGTAAAGTTAGAAGGTCGTCCTGAGACCTGAAGGAAATTAGTGTCTTAAAGGGTTTCCTAAAATCTGACATATCTTAAGAACAGACACCATTATTGTGTCTCTTGTGCTGGGAAGAAGGAATAATGTGTAGAGAAGATGCATTTAGGACATACGTTGTTAACTACTTGAGATCAGCAGCCAGTTAGCAAGCATGCAGACATTAGCTTCTGCTCTCTGGGTACTGCCTGCTTTTCTAGGGTTATCCTATGGCAGTTTTTATATATTACTCTATGAGTTTACCTGAGTGGTAGACACACTGTCTCTAGTTCAGTTCCCCTAAGGCATGGAGCTAGTTCCTGCCTCAGGGCCTTTGCATTTATTTGTTTTTTACTATTTTTATTAGTACATGTTCTTACTGTTTAATGTTTACATCTCTTCTAGGGAACCGGAACATGTATATAATGCATTTTAATTCCTTTCTTCATCCTGTTTCCCTTCCTTCCCCCTCTTCACTTACCACTTACCTCCTTTCTTTCTTTTTGTTTGTGCAGAACATAACGCTTACATTATTTGTGTGGAGTGAGCACATGGGTGCAATGCATCTTAATATGTTTTCACCCCTTTTTGCACCCTTAATCACCTTTCCTTCTAGCTTTTGATCCCTTTCCCTTTTCAGAAAGATGTGCCTACTCACTTCCCACTTCCTATCAGCTATCTTTTACTTTTGTCCCAATCTATCCCTTGGGTTTCAAGTGCTTGAAAGCCTGTGGGGGAAAAGAAACACTTCTACTCTACTGGTGGGAATGTAAACCAGACAAGCACTTAGGAAATCAGCACGCAGATGTCCCAAACAACTGTTACGAGAAATGTCCTTAGTCCTAGCTATTTCTCTCCCGTACATCTTCCTTAAAGAGTTAAAGACATCATGTTACATGATCTATGCACACCCATGATCGCAGCAGCACAATTAACAAGAGCTAAATCTCGGAAGCAGCCTACACATCTTCAGCAGATGAGTGGGTAAAGAAAAATGTGGTCTTTGTGCATAATGGAGTCCTACTCTGCCTTAAAGAAAGATAAATTTCAGTCATTTGTAGGATAATAGATGCAACTTGAGACCAATATGTTAAGTGAAATAAATCAGACACACGTTTAAATATTGCATGCATTTTTCATTGACTTGGAAGTTGTTTCCCCACTGCTGTGCCCTGTGGGTCTTAGCTTTTCTTTCCTTTCAAAAGAGTAGCATTCGCCGATCATCCAGTTCAGACTAGATTTTCCCAGGGCTATTCCTTCACCTCTATTTATATTTCAAAGGTTTTAATTAAGAAACATCTAAATTTTCAAAATAAGAGAAAAATTTCAACTGTAAGCAAGATAACAACTTATTGAATTCTTATCTGAGAACCATTGACACACATTTCCATGTACTGTCTTTCCTAATGCTCCCAGCATTCTAGAGAAGCAGCTATGATTATCTACATTTTATAGTTGGGAAATAGAAAGCCTTCACACCGATAACAACTGCCCAGGGTCCCACACACCACTCCTGGGAAGGCAGGAAACCAGGTCAATGTGTTTTCCTTCTGCATCAGAGACAAATCAGTTCTTGTGCAACACCAAGAAATTTCCTGTATTTCCAAGTATTCAAAATGAGACCAGGACACGTGATCAGGTTCTGCCAAATTAGAATATGAGTGAAAATGAATATCATCACTTCCAGCTGGAAGCACTTACTAGTAGAAAAGAGCTCTCACTGAGCTGGGTGAGGTTGCCATGAGTAAGAAATAGGATTTTGTGTGCCAGTCAGTTAAGAGCTCACGGCTCGCCTGCTGCGATGGAGGGTAGTTATTCATGCTGACTTCTATAAGTGCTGAAGTCATGCTTTATGTGAAGTTATTCAGATTGACTGGCTTCTCTGGGGAATGAGAAGATTGGAATTGGTGTGTAGCTCATTGGAGATGCTTTCAGCTGTGGAAATATGTGTGATGCCATCTTATATTACCAGAGATCAGAAAATATTTGTTTTTGTAAGGAAGAACATTTTCTTTAGATAAAATGATCTGTTTTATATAACTCTGTGTTTGGCAACAGAGCTTTAAAAATCTTATTATTTTATTTTATTCTATTTTTCAAGAATTGGGGAAAATCTTTTCCAAATTATAATTTAATAGCGTGTAGAAAAGCACTAAAAGAAAGAAAAGGTCTTTTGTTGGAAATAGTTATCTTCTACTCTTGTTTTGATCAATGCTTGGGTATCTGTGATCGGCCTTTCCCCTTTGACAATGAGTGGGGCAGTTGTTTCAAGAGGAAAGAATATTTTGTGTGAACATCTGCCCATTTCTAAGGCACATCTTTTCCTTAAAACATGTAATTATGTCTTGCTGTGATTTAAAGAGGGATGAGTAAATCAGGAACATTATTATGCTCAGTTCTTTGTTGTAAGAAACAGGTCCAGTAAATGAAGAAAGAAACCTAATTTATTAACAAGTACCTCTATACCTCATATCAGCACAACCTACTTATTTTAATCTTATAATTCTTTTACAGTGCTATAATCCCATTTTTTTCACTCCAAAACCTTGAAATATTGACTTATTTTCTTAGGAGAGTAGAGCCAGTCAGTGACAGATGAGTCAAGCTCAAATGGATGAAAAATAATGCTGAAAAAGTCTAGAACTTCTTTCTTACAGACTGTCCCCTCATTACCTCATGTAACTATTAAATAGAAATCACTGTGACAATTTTGTTAGTTCTACCTTTAGTCAATGTTCCTTTCTTTTTCTTGCCTTCAAGATTCACCTTCAAAGGTTTGGGTGAATGCAGTTGAAAAGGTAGAAAACCAATGTTGGTCTTTCTTCCTTTCTCCTTTTCTATTTTTACTTCTATTTTTTAAAAAATAACTGTAATTCCTTTCTGTGTTCTTTTTTAGTAACAGCAAGACTGGTTCTTTCTTCATAGTAGATTTTTAGGGACATTATTTTGCTTTGTAGAGCAGGTAAAATATACTCCTCTCATGCAACTTGTTTCCACTGATGCTCTTTTGATTTTTCTTCACAATCATCTTATGACTAAATACTTTGATACTTCTGTTTGAAAGATGAGGGGGATAAGTATAAATTGACAAAGTGACTCGCTACAAGTCATAAAGGGATGTGCACCTGCAACAAGAGTCTGGACATTAAGATTTCAGTTCTTTTGAATTCTAAAAAGCTAAGTATATTTGAATTTTCTTACCTACCTTATCCATGTAAAACAGTCTGAGAAACTGTCTGCACAGGAGAACACAAAGACACATGTGTGATCTACATTACTCTTTTTGTTTTTTTTTCCAGAATCGGGGATTCAACTTAGGCCGTTGAGCTTGCCAGGGAAGCACTTATTCTACTAAGCCATCTGCCCAGCCCCTACATTACTCTTCTATACTGCCTCATCTGCCCAGAACTTCCACAAGAAATGTTTTGACCATTGAGCCTGGACCCCATAGAGAATATTCCTGAAAAAGAAGCCAAATCCTACTTCAGCACATCCTTTATGGAGCATGTTGGTACAGTTAAAAGCCACATGTGTGTTATGCAACAATGATTGGTTAGCAAGGTTTTTATTTATTTTTGAAAATTTGTATTAGTGCATGCTAATTATCAATTGTTAATTTTTGGCATACTCATCATGCATACAATATACTTTATTTACTTTAACCTCTCTCTCTCTCTCTCTCTCTCTCTCTCTCTCTCTCTCTCTTTTTTCAGAACCGGGGATTGAACTCAGATCCTTGCGTTTGCCAGTCAAGCGCTTATCCTACTGAGCCATCTCCCTGGCCCTTCCATATCTCTTTTTACCCTCTCTTGCCCCATCTGTTGATCCACTTTCTGCTATTTCCAAAAGAGCAACTGAAAAGATTAGCTATTTTAAAGAGGTTTATGACCAGACATTCAGAGATATGCATTCACACATGTACACACACACAAAAACATGTTCCTCTGCTGGGAAGTGTAACAGTGGATGAATAAACTTTGAATAATAAAAAGAAAGTGACAAAATGTAAGGCAGACATGATAGATTCAAGAACTTCATATTTACTTCACAGTTCTGTTGCTTCTCCTTCTGCCCATTCTTCAGAAGTAGTGATGATCCTTAAGTTTCCAAGTTGTTGCTGTTGGAACACAATCCTTTTGAATAACGAATGTGAATCATTAACTGCAGTGAAGAAATAAGACCCTGAGCCTCAGAATCCTCCACAAATGTCCCAATATCCAGTCTAATTTATTATTACTTTTTTTTTATTTTGCAGAACCAGGGTTTGAACTCAGGCCCTTGCACTTGCCAGGCAAGCGCTTATTCTACTGAGCCCCTCCAATCTAATTAACTAGAATCAAATCATGTTTTCTCAACTCTGAACTTCAAACTGTGGTCAGGGAGTGAAATACTAATTGTTTAATTCTACAGCCTCACATGCAGTTGATACTATTCAATTTATTTGGAAAAAGACTGGAAGTATCCCTACACCTGGAGTTACTCTTATCACTGTTGCTAGTAATGCAAGAAGAAAATAATTCATTAAAATCAAAATTTGTGACTCTGAACTAATTGTGGCTCTAGAAGGAACAATGAATCTCTACAGATTACTTTGGATTTGTACAGGTCAAGAAATTTTTGAACAAGACCTAGAGGGCTGAGGAGATAGCTCAGTAGAATAAATGCTTGCCTGGCAAGTGCAGAGTCCTGAGTTCAATCCCCGGCACAGAAAAACAAAACAAAACAAAACAAACAAACAAAAAAAGACCTAGAGCACTCCACAAAAACTTTGATGTAACTGAAGACCACACAGTGAGTACACTTTTTGGGGTCTCTAAACCATTGCTTTCACCATTATTCCCATTTGTAAAAAGAAAATATTCATGCAAACCCAGAGATCTCCAAGCTAACATTAGACTGTTTCCAGAATGATTTAATGTGAGCACTTTTAGTAAGCTTAATCATAAGACACTCTTGGGTTCTATGAGCATCATAGACCTACAGGACCATGACAAATAGGAGTGAATCACATTAAATAAAGTACCATGAGAATAATTATTTATGAAAAATGAGGTCAGATTTATACATTATTTATCAAGTATTGTATGGTAAATATAATACTGTATAATATTACATATTACATATGTAAAAATAAAATTAATAGATGTATTAACACCAAAGACTCCTTAGAATATGTTCAGTTCAGTACTAGATATTCTACCTCAAATCTTTCTCATAACAATTGTATCACTGTCTTCATTTTTTTTAGATTCAACTGGTCAAACTGTGAATTGATAAAAAGTGATTAAAAACAAGACTGAAGACCTACTGTGCCCATTATACATTTGATACGACACAGAATTGTCTCAGCAGCATAAAGCAGTGATCTATGTGGGGTGAGTTTTTAATCCATTAAACTGACCAAATGTTACATTTTGATCTCAGTTCTGAACAGAGAGAGAGAGAGAGAGAGAGAGAGAGAGAGAGAGAGAGAGAGAGAGATCTGAGTTTCAGTAATGGGAAAGAGGGTACATCACTTTACTTATCATCTTAATTGCTTAGGATTAATTTCTCCACCTTCCCTGAATCTTTGTTAAAGAATTATCCACATGGGTGTGTGTGTGTGTGTGTGTGTGTGTGTGTGTGTGTGTGGTATTATTTGTGCATTAGTGCATAATATTTATTTGTTTAGTAAAGGTGAATTTAAATAGGTTAGTTATCTATCTGTTATAATAATACCTGGATTCTTAAAATTGACTTAGAAAAGCAATTTTTTGGTAAAACTTAAATTTCATGTTACTTCAAATAACAAAAGAAGTAAAAAGCACTTCACAAAAATTTTTTAGACCAAGTTATTTTGTCACTGAAAACCAAATAATAAATATTTTTATTGTTGTTCAAAATGATCTTTGTTTGCTGACGGATTACAGTGTAACAGCAATCTGGATGTATTACAGTGGAAACTAATTTATTTTAAAATAACTTCATTGAGATACAATTCATATTGTAAAATCAACCCATTTAAAGTACATAACTAAAGGTTTTTAATTTGTTCAGAGTTTTGTAATCGTGGCCATAATCAATTTTACAATATTCCATCTCCCAATAAATTATATAACTTTAGTACCTAATGACTCCCCACTCTTATCACCTATCCTCCCTTCCCAGCCCTTCAGCCCCACTATAAACTTTCTGTCTCTGTGTATTTACTTGGTTTAGACTTTCAAAAATATTCCTGTTAAGCATGCTCAAGTATTTTTTTTTACTACCTCCTAACTACTTCATCTCCAGTGACCCAGCCTCAGTCAGTCATCAGTACACTACACTATAACTTCTGGGTGATCATTTTTAGATTCAATATATGAAAGATATCCTATAGTAGAAAAATCATGTTAAAGTAATTTTTCCTATATTTTTATCTTTTAAGAAAATAAAATTCTCTGTTATACTTCAGCATACTTATTGCTTTATTATCTTTCAGGAGAAAATTGTTATTCTATGGGAAATTCTATATGAAATTCCAGTAGTATGTGTATTGTTATTGATCATTTATCTAATTGGGGCATTTAGTTTGTTCACTTAGTTCTTATTTTATGTGGCACTGATTAACACTAGAAAGATCATTGGTGTATTTGCAGCACTCAAGTTTTGCTGTAAAGATAATTTGTAATTTATTTCCACATCCTTTTTCTCAAAATCCTTTGTGATCCTCAAATTTTTTCCTGGCTTCAAGTTCAATCATTTGGCTGTTGATAATTCCAGCATTTTATACATTACTTCCAGAGGAAGATCTCTGATACTAATGCACAGCAGGCTTCTTAAACTAATTCTGATGGACAGACAGTACAGTTCTTTTTTCCCCCACAAGCCCAGTTCTTGTTTCACCCATGAAATTGCTTTGCTATGCATTTTATTAGGCTCGAAGTTTTAATACTCTCTCCTGCAGAGAAATGAAGAGGATATAGGACCCTGGATAAACTTATCTGCTGGAAGGGAACATAGAAATGTAATCTCCTAACTGGCTTCATATCATTTAGCTGTGCTCGGCACAAATGCAACTGAAGACATTTATCTGAATCTAAAGCTGAGATCTTCAGAAAGCAGGTTAGTTCTCTTAGATTCGAATAACTGGGTTTATATCCTATAACCTAAGGGTGACTTCTGGGTATTAAACCAGACCTATGGGTTAAAAGAGAAGCGACCTTAAAATAATTTAGATTTACTGTGAAAGGCAAAAGGGCGAAGAGCACAGGGAGAGTGAAATGGCTGAGCAACACTTCCTGCTGTAGAAGACCCTGCCTTGAACTTGCTGATTGAGAAGAAGTAACACAATGTTTTGAAAACGAACCATGCTGATGGATGTCCTCGTGAAAATGGAGCTCACTGTATTTATTTTCTATTTCTGTTTGATGTCAGCATCTTAGCACTCCGCATGAACTCTACTACAGTTAACTGTCAAAATAAGTTATTTCTAGTCGATAATGAATACTTCCCTAACATGTTATTATTGAAGATAACAGGTTCCAAATGTGTGACCGCATGGCATACAATTCATTTTCTTCCTCTGTGAGGATGGGAGCCTCTTGTCATTAGAGCTGAACTGTGCGTCCACGCCGTGCTGACTTAAGAACATCCAGAAGCATTGAAAGCGCACAGTAGCAGACAAACTGAGCGATGGCTTTCGATGTGGAGGGAGCTCTCAGGGCTCCATCTTTGGAATGCCTCCTCACTGCCTAAAAAGGAGAGCATGTGTACTTATTCTCATTTTAGCAAAAAGTAGATGGAGATGTTGAATAACTTTTGTCCAAAGCTTTGAGAGCAGTAGACCCTTGGTGCCTACTTCCAAATTTAAACTATCCTTGATCTAAAAGTAAATTAGAGTTATGTATATATTACTTGTCTACTTGAGATATCAGGAAAGAAGGAGTGCAAAGGCTCACGATAGTTCACTCCTAAAAGCAGCACAGGGAGCCTTTGTTGTTATACTTATGTTTTTGCTTTAAAATATAATAGGATGTTTTTCCTTCAGATTTCCATTTCCTTTTCTATTATGTGTCCTTTATATTTTTATTTTATTTTAAAGAGGGAGAAAACAAAAACAAGTAACAAGAACAAAGACAAAAACAAAGCAACATAGAACTATAAAAATGGTCCAGAATTTCAAAACAAGAATAGAAAATTAACATTTGTTGCTAAGATTACCAAATAGAGGCATGCAACATTGATCAAGCAATTAAACACTAACTTCCTTTTAATAAACCCTACTTTTTTTCTTTGTCCATTTTCTTTTTTAAATTTATTTTAAAGAGGGTATATAAATAGTAGATAAGACATTAGAGACAGTACACATTTAATTTAATAAGATTTTTTTAAAAAGTGCATTTATTACAGGGTCTCACAACACAGATCAGACTCATAGTGATCTTCCTGTTTTCATCCTCCCGAGTTCTGGGGTTGCAGGCACGCACTACCACACCCAGCTTCAGTTGCCAGCTCAGTGTGCCCAAGGGCTGGAGTCAGCACAGCATTCCAGGTATCAAAGCCCAGTCCCTACATCTGCCTAAGCAGGCACTTTAATCCGCTGAGCTATCTGGCTGGCCCTAGAGATGGCACACATTTAAAAGAATAAGGTGAAAGGTATTCAGCTTTGGTTGTTATATTGTACATTGCTGTCCACAGTGAAGTTGTTCATATTACAGATATTAGCATAGAAAGTTGGTCAAAGTAAAAACAAAAATAAAAATTAACTGCTACCTTCAAAAAACTAATAGAAATTTGTAGTACAATCATCTCTACTATCCTGTTCATATATTTACATGTTTTTCCCTTCTTTTTTTTCTTTGCTTTTCTCCTTTCCCTCATCTCAATTGTGTATTTCTTATACTCAGTTTCTTTTCATTTTACTGTATCTATTGTACTTTTCAGATTTAATTTATTCTTTCAGGTTCTTACACTAGGGAGGCAATATGATGTTTACACAAGTGGGTCTGATGTAGTACTTTGTAAGTAAAGTATTTTTCACTTTTATACAAACCTTGGTTCCTGGGTTCAACATAGTAATTCAGCATGTGCAGGGCCTGTGCACAAAAGGCTCCCAGACCCCCTTGATCCCACTCCCTTTGCCTTTCCCCAGTCTTCCATAAAGACGATCCTACCTCCAGTTGGACATTTATTTTTTTAGCATCCACATGTAAGAACAGAAAGAACTGGTCAATATGGGGCTTATTTTACTTAACATGATATCCTCCTATTCCATCCATTTTGCTACAAATGCCAAGATTTAATTTTTGTGACTGAATAACATTGTATTTCCTTTGCTCCTTATTTATTGTTGATGGACACCTTCAGCGATTCCATTTTTTAATGGTGTTACTGAAAGCATAATTGTGGAATAGTTTTGTTTAGTTGATTTCATTTTATTTGGTTGTATAACCTGTAATTTCAACTACTTGTGAGACTGAAGCAGAAAGATAGTGGAAGTTTAGCCTGGGAAAATTATGAAAATCTGCTTTATAAATATATGAGAGGGGGGCTGGGAAAATAGCTCAGCAACATAAGTACCTATCTGGCAAGTGCAAGGCCCTGAGTTCAATCCCCAATGACACAATAATAAATAAAAAAAGTAGATAAATAAATGGAATTGGATTATAGCTTAGTAGAAAGGCCCTAAGTTTAACCTCCACTACTGAAAATAAAAAGTATTTTGAAAAACTTCTTTTACATGCCTTGCATTTTCCTTTAACTCTTAAGAAGTATATTAGTAATTATCAGAATGAATCAGATTTAGTGTATGATTGCAATTATCAGCACAAGATGATTGCTTTAGGAGTACAAACTTATAGAAATAAATGTATACCTTCCTTTCTTTCAACTTCACTTAAAAAAACAATTTTTTTTTATTTTAAAGACAATAAAAATTCACAAAAATAAAAATGAAAACAAAACAACAACAAAATAAATTGACACAGAATTTTAAAACAAGGTGATAGAAAATTAAGAATGGTTGTTATATTCCACATTGTTATCCTCAAAGTATTTGCTCAGGTGACCAGATATAGGTATGTCAGACTAATCAAACAATTAATCATTAAGTGTTCCTTTCAATAAATCAATATCAACTTCTGTTCTTTCTTTCCTTCCACAAGTATTCATAAGTACGTGTTAACACTGCTAAGGGGCTGGGGAGATGGCTCAGTAGAACAAGCACTTCCTTAGCAAGAACAAAGAACAAAGGCCTGAGTTCAATCCCCAGTTCCACAAAAAGACCAAAAACCAAAAACCAAAAAAAAAAAAAAACAAAAAACAAAAAAAAACAAAAAACAAAAAAACACTGCTAGTGAGCACAGCAATCATTATTTGCCTATTAGAGATTATTACACTACATCAGTTAATGCATTATTTTCTGGTTCAGGTTAATAGATTACTTGTGGAAGACCAACTGGACAGCTCTCATTGAAAGAAGAGCACTTCTTGCCCCTACTTCCTAGCATTCATATGCACAAAACTAGCTAGCTTCTTTATCCCTTCAGTTGGCTTTAACCAATGCAAATGAGTTTGCTGAGGTACTCATGTGTTTTATTTATTTATTTTGTATTTGGGGAAGGGTCTACAGGGTGTTCAGGGTTTCATTACTAGATCGGACTCATAGTAATCTGCCTGTTTACAGCCTCCCAAGAGCTGGGATTATAGGCATCTGACACCACGCCCAGTCTCAATTGCCATCTCAGTGTGCCCTGGGGGCAGGGGCAGCACAGCAGGCCTGGGAATCCAAACCCTGGCCCCTAAGCCTGCTTGCAAGCACTTTAATCCACTGAGCTATTTGGCCAGACCTTCATGTGTCTTTAAAGTAGGTCAGTTATGTCTGTTTATTGCTCCCAAGTAGTATGTGTGAGCTGGGCCAAGTGACACGATGCTGTTGGATGAGTTTGTGCTTCAAGAAAGAAGTCATGACATCTTAGGGCATGATGATTACACATCAAAATTGAAGCACCAACCCCAAAAACACTAGCTACCGGGTTCAGCCCTAGGTTGAGGCCTTTGTTCTAGTTAGCCATCATTCTAGATGGACTTAGGATCCCGTTGGCTCCCCACAAATATGCCTTAGTGTCTTCATTTTTACTGTGCATTAAACTGGAAGTGTTAAATTAGAATTAGTGCATGAGCATCCCAATAATTTTCCCAAGTTTACAAGAGCAAATTCCCCCAGAATTACTGAGAAAAAATGCTTTTTCCTCCTGTGATATTATACCTTCAGTCAAGAAGCAATGAGTGATATAAATAACTCTTTTTCTTACATCGTTTCAGACTTGCCTCATACAAAGAGTATCTGTATTTGGCATGACACTGAGTTTTGACTAGACTGTGATGATCAAAATAACATCACACGATGGGGAAATTATGGTGATCACAAATGATGGAATAGCTATTCTGAATCTGTGGTACCATTCTAATTTGTTGCAATCAGTTTAGTGAGATTGTTGGCTCTCCTTTTTGGAACAGATGCTTCTGGAGATGGAAAGTTCCTGTTGAAGAAAGTACTCGGATTCACAAAGTATGAGTGTTTGCTTTCTAAACAGTGCTTCACTGTAAAAATTCTGGAAAGTGTAGAACTCACACCTACAACTAATATTTTGTGCAAATCCCTATTATCTATGGTATGATAATTTATGGGAGAAAACAGATTACATTTATCATTTCATTTAATCATCACAATAAACCAGAATAAATTCTATTATGCTTATTGTTGTGTGGTCATAATGTTAGACACGACTAAGTTAGATAACCTATTATGGGTAGTCAGATAGGGCTAAAACCTCTCTGAAGCCAGTGCAGAAGAGTTGCCTTGAAGCTGTGGGGGAGACAGGCACCTCTTCTGTGCACCAGACCTCAAGATGAATGATAGAAAAAATGTACCCACATACTTCCCAAAGATAAACATCAGAGATTGATATTTTAAATGGGGATATATCTATCTTCTTGAGAAAGCCAGGTGACCCAAAAGCCACTAACCCAACTCCCTATAAAAAAGGCTCTGTTCTGTATTCATGCCCACTTGCTATGTGACTCATATTCCCTTTTGATCCCAATATAATCAACTTCACATGAGCAATGATACTCCTATTTGTTTTGGTTGATCATAGTTTTGTACCACCTTATACCCACCTTTGATTTCCCATTTTTCCCGTTGTAGACCTGTCTTACCTTGCTTTGCTCTATGAAATCCCTAGAAAAGGCAAGGTCCTTGGCAAATCACTTGAGATCCCTTCTGTATCTCTCTCAGACAGAAGCTTTCTTTCCTCCAATAAATTCATTCTGCTCTTAAACTCCATTGTTTCTAAATTTTTTCTTTCCCCTAGATGAATGATATCTCTGGGAATTTTTTACTGTTCAGGAAGTAATATCTTTGAACTTTGGAGATCCTACTGAGACAATGGAAGAGCCTTCATTGTTCATTAATGTCCTCGTATTAAAACAAAGCATTGTCTTACTTTGTTTTAGAACCTAATTATACCTTCTTTTGTAGTAAGCTGAGTACCTTTTCCTGCCCCTGGCATACTTATTTTCTCTGGACACTGAGTGCTAGCAAAAGTAATTCCAATAGTAACTAGAAATGTAATTGAGGGTCTTGCCTTGCTTCTTATGGGTCTGGCATCCTAGAAAAAAGCACACTCCATGTTGGGACTAGTCCCACAGTGAAAGACTCCTGAATAGACCTAAACCAAGTGAATTTATGACTGAAAACAAACATTGGAGGGCAGCTGAGCCCAGATCTACATTTACATGTGTAAATGTAAATGTCTGAGGGTGTGTGTGTGTGTGCGTGCATGTTTGTGTGTGTGTATGTGTGTGTGTGTTTGTTTATGTGCATGCGCACTTGTGAATATTTGGTCTTTGAAGCAGCAAAGGAACTGTGGCAATTTTTAAAGCTATATTACTATAGTAAATACAGTTAGTAAATGCCGAAGAGTTTTCTCCCATGTGCTATTGTATAAGTTATTTTCTTACATAATTTAAAATAAAATACCCTTCACACACCATGTCTTTGTCAACAAGATAAACTTTTCATCTCTTATACACACTTGCATCAGAATACCCAAAATATTTTCCATCAAGTGGTGCACTAATGAGTGTGAAAGATCTATATAACTATTTTTAAAAATAGATAAAACTATAAGTGTGTATTTCTTAGAAGGAAGAGTGACAAGGTTGCAGTGGGCTTTAGGGATCTTCCCAAGAATACTGATCAATATTTGAACAGCCATTCTAGGAATATATATATATATATATATATATATATATATCCTTTCTCCTTCAATATCAGTAAGATAAGTTAGTTTGGCTTTTGAGAGTATTCAGTTTATCTTGAAGGAAATATGAACACCTGTACACTCTCAGTATCGAATGTACAACCTAGATTCTTGTTCATTTTGCTTTCTCATTAAAGGGTTTTTTATGTTGTATGTAAAATATAATGAATATAAATTATTTTCTTCTAATAGTACCATGTGCCTTGAAAAACACAAGGAGTGCTCTGCGTTGTGCATCATGACAACGGTTGGAGGGCCATATTCTGGAACCGCTAGATTGCTGTGCTTTTTAAATTGTCATTGGGCTTCTTACTGAAGGTAAGTTGAGCACATTCACTTTCACAGAAATAGTATTTATGCAACCAGTTCTGATGAATTTATATTGTTTTCTTAATTTCTGTTGCAGGGTGGTTCTTCAGGTGTCCTTGAACTGCCCCAGCTGCTCCCTCTACCACTTTCCTTCTTCATAATTTTCAAGAATAATTGTCCCCAGTATAAGGCATTTTTCAGTGCATTGACTCAGTTCAGTCTTGTGTTTTTCATATATGCATCCCTGTGTGGGATGCTTGTCGGGGTCCTCCTTGTGAGGTACAAGTGGGAAATGAACAATTTAGACTACATTGGCCCCAAATGACTTTCTGATCTCTTTTTTCCCTAAGTTGACTCTCTGTGATGTATCTACTTCACATAATGTATTGTAAATCAGTACGCTCTGTTTAGTCAAAATCAGATGAATTTTTAAACAGTGCTTAGAGAATCTGCTCCACATTTTTAACTATGAAGTAGATATATTTGAAGGAATTGCTTACCTAAAGTACACTTATACAGTTAGCTTTTTATATCTGATTATGATGACATAGACATTCATACCAAATGGCTCTATTGTATGATTACAAATGCCTTGAGAACAAATAATTTGAGGGCTATGGTTTTAGATGCATCAATTGGCTTTCCTGCATTTCTATTACCAGTGATTTTAAAGACTAATAACATCATCACAATAAAATGCTCACAGCCTAAGTGGTCTAAAGCTCTGCAATTGTTACTGTAGGCTCTCAAGTCAATTTCGCACAAAAGCATATTTGTTGAATGAACTGCAGCAAAAAAGTACTCACTTTCAATAAAACATCTAGATGTCCTTCATATCCATTATTTAGGATTTATTTTAGAAGATGGAATTGTTACTCTTATATGTTATTTTTTTAACTTTTTGAAGTGAGTGAAAAATAGTAAAAAAAAAAAAAAAAAGAAATGATACAGAATTTTACAAACAAAATGACAGGAATTCCACAGCTGTTTTTATAGTATATATTATTGTCTTCAAATTATTTTTGAGCATAAATCATTGGTCAAAAAATTAAAGAGAAGAAAGAAGGTTAAGCATTCATGGTTTCTTTCAATAGACTAGTAGAAATCAGCAGTACAATTAACCAAGATATTGCAATATTTATTTTTTTCTTTCCTTTTTTCTTTCTTTTCTCCTTTCATTTAAGTTGTTATTTGCCTTTGAATGGCTTTTCCCCTTTTATAGTACACATTTTACCTTTCAAATCCTATGTATTCTTTCAGGTTATTACAGTAGGGAGACAGCATGATGTTTACACATGCATGACTGTTCTATTTCACTTCTGAGTATGATCTGTAGTTGCATCCATTTACTTACACAAGCCTTGAGTTTATCTTTCTTTATAGCTGAGTAATACTCCATTGTATGAAAATGCCACATCATTTTTATCCATTCCTCAGTTGATGGGCATTTGGGTTGTTTCCAAGATTGAGCTATGACAAATCATGCTTCTATAAACATGGGGACATATTTATCACTGTGGTATATTTTCATGTCTTCTGGAAAAATACAAAGCAGGGGAATAGCTGGATCAAACAGAACCTCTAATCCCAGTTTTTTGAAGAATCTCCACACTGATTTCCATAGTGATTGTACCAGTCTACACTCCCACCAAAAGTGGAGAAGGGTTGCTTTTCCCACAGCTCCCCCAGCATTTGTTATTGGTTGACTTCTTAATGGTAGCCATTCTTTCTGAGGTTTACATGCTGTTATTTATTAGTACTAATTTTTCTAAATAAATTAGTCTACATGATAGCTAGTCAAAGTAGAAACTACAGTCACCAATGTCACATTTTTGTTGTGAATTCTGTTTTAGATAAATTCATTATAATAATTATTTTCAGATTTCATACTATTATTGATTATTTTTGCTTTTGATCTTATATTTCAACACTCCAATGACATTATTAGTAATTATATCAGTTGCTATTAGGTTGTACATTTTCTGAGGACAAAGCAGACGAAAACCCCCTCCCATACTATTTCTTGAGGAAGATTTTATGGCTGTCATATTAGGCTATTTGACTCCTTAATGCATGCCCACTCCAACACGGAAACCCTCACGTACCCTCTGTGGTAGTGCTAATTTAAATTAGTAAGGAACACAAATGTTTCCTGTTAGAGTTACAGATGTGTATGTACTTTAGCATGTGGGTTATATTCATTTGGGTATGTAGAGTGCATCATAATTGAAGATTATCTTTGCTATGTATGTTCCATTTAAAAACTGTGATATAAAAACCCAATCCAGCTTAATAAGTGCATATATACTAATAGTGCTGTAAATCTGTCTTAGTTCCTTTCTTGTGCAGACTCAAGAATGCTGGAGCAATGTCATCTAAACATTTAAGAATGAAGATTATCATGAAGGCAAAGGCAGTATTTGTGGCTTTCACTTAGAAAAAAGAAAAAAGAGACATGGATATGTAAAGAAAAATAAGGGATTTTGACCTGTGTCATAGGAGAAAAAAGGGAAAATGAAGGAATAAGATTATAAAAGAAATGATTAATGAAAGAATGAGATTAAAGAATCAGTTACCGAAATCAAGAAAATTGTTATCAAATAAGGCTTTGTGTGTGAGTGTATCCGTGTGGCTGGTTGTGTGTGTGTATGTGTGTGTGTGTGTATGTGTGTGTTTGTTGTAGTGAATTTTCAAATTTATTTCCCTTCTCTTTTTGTGCTCCCAACTAGGAAAATTATTTATAGACAAACCTATAACAAAATAGGTTTTTAGATACTGCTTTCAAGAAGATTGAAAGTGAACATGGTGGAGAATAGCTTTCACTCCCACACCCTATCACAAATACAGAAGATGCCTTGGTAAAAGCTACCATGGAAAATGACTTTTTGGACAGCAAGTTTCAGAGAGGCTTCTTCAAATATAGTGTTTACTATACTTGTGTAGATGTTTTCCCATCATTCTCTTTCACCTGAACACTGGCAAAGAATAGAAGGAAAATAATGCGCTTAGTTATCCTCCCAAAATGCAGGTTTTTGTGTGTGTTTGCAGTATGAGACTGGGAGATGTAAAAAAGAAGAAGAAATGGAAAGATACTTTTGATGAGCAACATAAGCCTTACAGCAAGACATAGCTTGGGGGCTGGGGAGAAGGCTCAGTAGAATAAGCACTTGCCTGGCAAGCACAAGGACTTGAGTTCAATCCCTGGTTCTACCACACGCAAAAAAAGGAATGCCTATTTTGGGGCTGAGGAGATGGCTCAGTGGAATAAGTGCTTCCCTGGCAAGCACAAGGGCCTGAGTTCAATCCCTGGTTCTGAAAAAACAAACAAACAAACAAACAAACAAACAAACCCACCAAAAATCCCACCTTTTTTATCCTATTAATCAGCTTTGAAACTGTCTCATCCATATTTGTTTCTCAATTAAATTTTAAAAAAAGACATAGCCTGACCATCTCTAAGTCTACTGGGTACACACTTTATCAGTTACTTGTTGAATAGATAGTCAGAATGGGCTGGCCAGATAACTCAGCAGATTAAAGTGCCTGATTTGGCAGACACAGGAACTGGGGTTCCATCCTCGGTGAGCTGTGCCGGTCCCACCCCAGGGGTACATTGAGCTGGTGACTGAGACTGGGCCTGGTGGCATGTGCCTGTATCCCAGTGCTTGGGAGGCTGAAAACGGAAGGGTCACTATGAGTCCAATCTGTGTAGTGAGACCCTGTAGACCCTTACTAAATGCATTAAAATAAATAAATAAAAATAAAGGAAGGTCAGAAAAAAGTGTAAGTTTAATTGCATCTTTTATAGTGCAATGCCATGTATGAATCATGGAAAGCAGGGCAAAAATCATTTCTATCATCTACAACCTACAGAAGAGAAAAATTAGCTTAAATGGTAAGTGTGCTTGTACAAGAGTTGATGAAAAATGGATGGATATTGAATAGATACACTAGAAAATAATGTATATACATATATATGAATTGCAATGATAATTGGTCATTGTAGAATACAGTGATTACATTGTGCATGGAGTGTCCATTTTTCTACATGAGCACACACTTGTACATATTTAAAGGAGAGAATAATGGCAGAAACTTTAAGCCATACTTTGGTGTGAATATCAAAACTTTTTCTAAATGGTATAACTATTGATTCAAAGCACTGCCTTACTAAGTCTTCCTTTCATAATGTAGTTTTGCTTTTTTACCTGCAAAATATGCTAATTAGTAAATAGTAATAGTATTTAACTCCAGCATATTATTCAGATTCTGGACCATACCTTTATTTCTTGTGCTGCCTCACCCTATCTACTCATATGCCTAAGACATCAATGCAAGTATAAAGGACTTTTGGTCAAAGGTGAAAAGTGCACGCTATAGTTTTCTATGCACGCACCATAGGGACGGGCAGCAACATATTGATTTGATATCATTATGTAATATCAGGCTCTAACTATTTTTTACTTCAAAACAAGACCATGTGAGACATTTGACATTTTTGCCCTTCTTTTGCACTTTTGTATAACACACGACACTTCTGCCTTGTACCGTGAACCCAGTTCCTAACACAGTCTGCAAGATGAGAAGTTTACTGATTCCAAGTAATGTTTTGGGAAACTGCTTGTTAGCTTAAAACATGACCATTCAGTTGGATACTTTCTAAGTCGTGTTCTTTCTGTGCCACTGAGATTTTACCTGCCCACATTCTATCAGCATTCTCTCGATAGGAAATTTATTTCCCACTTTTTCTCACAACACCACAGTCGTCCATGCCTCCCATTCTATAGGTCAGAATATGCTACTTGTGCACAGCTATGATAAGGAAAAATCCCAAAGTGCTAGCTTGGATTTGTTTCATTCTGAGTTACTGAAGATAGCATTTTACTCTCTCATCTTTCTTCAGCACGTCTACATCAAAGTCTAGAATAATGGTTAGTAATTGGGAAGCATCTAAGCTATTTTATACTTGCCATGCAAGTATAAAATGATTTATACTGTTTTATAA
>NW_004524582.1:9963196-9978153 GCF_000260255.1 Octodon degus | reverse complement strand
AAAAGAAAAGAAAAGAAAAACATTAACTTTTTAGAACAATGATAAAAATGAAAATAATAAAAACAAAATTATAATGACTTCTAAAATACTGATTTAAATATTTTGTAACTTCATAATTGAACTGTGGGTGTTGCTTTATTTTACCACTTAATGGTAATGGCTATAGAGTCAAGGAAGGAAAAACTGCAAAAGTAGAAGGACAAAAACTAAAGAAATACATCATTTTAGCCACACATGGTGGCACAACATGAACTCAGTAATCCCAGCACTCAGGAGGCTGAGGCAGGAGGATTGTTGCAAGTTCAAGGCCAGCTTGGGCTATAAAATAAGCTCAAGACCAGACACAAGGGCTGGGAGTTTGATCCCCAGGCCTGCTGTGCTGGCCCCATATTTAAATTAAATTAATAATTTAATTAAAAACTGACATTACTAAATCCCAAGGCAAAATAATGTTGTTTTTCATAAAATATTGAGATTCAATTATGATTAATCTGACATTTCGCTGTTGGAGTAGTGATGAAGTTTGGGCTCTGAGAGAGCATTCTATTTCTAACTTGCTGCTTTCCACTGAATCATTTTCCTTCTCCTGGTCTCCTTTTTTCATGCAGAGCACTGCTGCTGTTTCCCAAAGTAGGTAAGACTAGAGGAATGAGTCAAAGAGCTCACACTTACTTAATAATTCGGTGACATAAATAGTGTTGACTTCACTACACCACCTCCAAAATACTGTGAAGTTATATATGTCACCCTTCCAATATACCCAATTACTAACTGGGAAATCACAGAATAGAAATTTAAGTTTGATCATCTACACTAATTTCTCCCTTTTTAACTTGAGTTTTAAAAAACGCAATGAGTAAGGAAATGAATTTGGGGTGCAGGAGATCGTTTGACGGTCTAAGTGCCTGCCTCACAAGCTCAAGGACCGGAGTTTAATCTCTAGTACTGCATTTCTTACTGGCCCCGGAACCCCTGGTGTGCACTGCCAACCACTGAAGCCTAGCATGGTGGCACATGCCTGTAATCCCAGCACTGGGGAGGCTGAGAAAGGAGGATCACTACAACTCCAAGCTGAGTAGTGAGACCCTGTATAAATAAGTAAATACATAAATATTTTTCAAAAGAAAATTAATTATACCAAATAAAGCCTTAAGATTATCAGGAAGAGGGGAATTCTTAGAAAATTATAACTAATTCTTCAATACTCAATTCTAATCCAAATATCTCTTGTGAACCAAGAAGATTACTTATATGTCTGAAACCCTTCTTTTTCTCTAATGAATATGAAGAATTAAAAAATTTAAAAAATTAAAAACAGGAATAAACAATTACATATTTTTACACAGAAATTTAGAAATCTAATCATATACAGCATTGTAGCAGGACAGTCCTAGAACATTTTTTTTGTCTCTTGTTTTCATTTTACTCTTTTATTTTTTATAAACAAACATTCACTTGAGAAACAGTATGGCAATAATTGGTATGACATGACAAGCAGTATGTAATTAGAGGACCAGAATGACAGGCATTCCAAGCATGACCCTACCATTACACATTGCTATCTTCAGTGCAGTTGCTTAATTCACAGGTATCAGCATATATAGTCAGTCAGGGTGAGAATCCTACCAATTAACTGTTAGTTTCAAAAACCGGCTGACAATTCTCAGGACCATTGCCTTTCCCCTCTTGTGCATATAAATGTAGGGCTTTGCCTGTGTCATGTTTCCTAGCTTTTCTCTTTGCCCTCTTTTCGTTGTCTAATCCTCAAGTTCTCGCTTTTCTTTTAATTGTTATACCTTTCTATTTTTATTTCTTCCCTGAGTTCTTAAACTAGAGAGATTTTAATATATGTGGGTCTGGTCTATTTCACTTATGAGTATATCTTCAAGTGTTATCCATTTCTATATAAAGGCTTCGAGTTTATCATTCTTTATAGCTAAGGAATACTCCATTGTCTGCCTTCGTACACGTATATTAAAATTGGAATTCATATTAGTAATTAAAAATTTAACCCAACATCCCAGGATTCTTTTAGTCTTTCTCTATTTTAAGCTGTACAGCATTTCTCTAACACAGAATAGCCAGCACAGTTCACTTTGTAATCAATATTTGGATCTATTAAAGAGTTTTATTTCTTTCTTTTACCTTTCTCATCTCTGAAACAGCTACCTCTATTCATTGCTTCTCCATTTGCTTATTGGTATATGTTTGTGATATATAATAACTATACTCATCTTGAGGAAATTGTACAAATAATCTCTCTCTCTCTCTCTCTCTCTCTCTCTCTCTCATCTATCTATAATCTCCTTTGCTCCCTTCTTCCCCTCCACTCTTCCCTTTTCACCTTTCCCCTTCTCCATAAAATCAGCACCCCAGCTTTCCAGCTTCCTAGCATATCCCTTTTATTTTATACTTTAGCTCCTTTGTACTTGGGCTTTTCAAATAAGAAAAAGCATGGCGCATTTAACCTCCTGTGCCTGACTTACTTCACTTATGTTATATGTGCTGTTTCCTACGATACCAGATTCCTCCTTCATGGCTCCTGCCTCCTGCCTTCTATTCCTTGGTTAGGAAATATGCTGATCAAGCCTTGTTGTGCACAGCCCTTAGCCCACTGGAAACACTGCTGCCTCCCCTCAAACCTTGCCTGGTTTTCATGGCTGTCTGGATGACTTCAAGTGAGCCTTGCAGAACCGCAGGCCTTGTCCTCTCGTCATACCTTTCTGCTTTCTAAGTCCTTGATAGTCAGACTTTTTCATGAAGGGGAAGTAAACAAAGGACAGAGAAAAAGAGAGAGGGGAAGATGAAATAAAAGATAAAAGAGGAAAGGAGAGAAGAACAGAGAAGTAGGAAGGGAAGAACTGAAAAGAGAATAGAAGAGGGAAGATAACATTAGAACGTAAAGAAATGATAAATGAGGAAGAAGAAGCTCAAATTAGGGACATCAACAAACAAGAAAAAGACTTTGTTGCAAATGTAGAAACACCCATTCAATCATCTAATCCTTTGAGTGAACTCTCTTTTCTTTTTGTTGTTGTTAGAATTCAGTTTTTTAAATAATTTTATTGAGAAACAAATAGTAATGAGACAATGTCAAAACTGATTAGTAGGACAGTTTCCATAATTAATACATTGTATAGTGTTGTCTTTGTACTGGCTGTTCATAGTACAAGATGCAGACATGATATCCTGTCCACAAACAGTGTTAGAACAAATCTTCCTATTCATTGAATTAAGAGAAGGTAGCTGTGTATCTATCGTAACTATTCTGAATATACAGATACAAAATGGTCCTTCCTTTGTATTCCCTTTTTTGTTTAGTTTTGTCAGAGAAGGGTATCCCACTGTCATTTAAATATTGTAGGTGTTTGAATTCAGCAAAATATTCCAATATAGTCCAGTAGTTCATAATAGTAGTGCGTTATCCACAGGACTGGCAATTGTCAGAAGCTGTTGACTTGAGCCTTTTACAGCTCAGCATATTAATATGGCTTTACTTTTTATACCTCATTTTTATACTTTTCTGTTGGATGGTTAAGTCCAAGATAAAGCAAGACTTATATAACAAGAAATGTAACTTTTGTATCTGACAAGTTCAGTCGAATCCCCTCATTGCCTGAGTTTAAGAACTAAGATTCTTATTCTGAATTACAGTGGTCCCATTAATTAGTTAGTGTTTAGTGGGATCAGTGCTCCAGCCCAGGCAAGCGATTGTCTGAGCTGTCCACCATAACTCACTGAGGGCTAAGAAATCATGTTCTCTTCATAGCCACGTTGCTGCATACAGCTAAGCGCAAACACATCGAGATACAGAAAAATTTGTGGTCATTCTACTTCTTTTCTTTAGTCTTACTCACCAATATGCTATTTATATGTGTGTCACATTTCTTTTGTAAAAGAGTTTCATCAATTTGTATTTGCAAATGGAATTATATGACATAAAACTCTACCTCAGCTTCGAAGGATTTTGTTCATCGACACTTAAGCTTTTGAACACACTTGTGATACAACTTTCTATATAGTATGTGTTAAGGTAACAATTAAATATTTTTTTTATTTTCTAGGCACAGAAACATTTCTTCAGATACATTATAAACTAATTACTTTTCCTTCCAATAATAAAACATCACTTTACATTAAATTTGCTACTCTTTTATTATCCAGTTTGGATTCATGTTTAAACCAGTATCACATTAATTTGGTAAATATGGTTTTAAAATTTGTCCAGTATTAGGTCGATTACTTTTCTCTCTTTTTCATTCATATTGTAGGTATTGAGTATCTAGAAAGCCTTAAAAATATAATATCATTGGATTGCAATCTTAAATAAAAAATAGCTCAATAATTATGTCTTTATATACATTATATTACTTTACATTTTTTATTTTATTTTACAATTGTTATTTGTGCTTGTTTGCAGTACATCTTGTTTAGGGCTGGGGAGATAGCTCAGTAGTATAAGTGCCTGCTTGGCAAATGTAAGCTCCTGAGCCCTAGCCCAGTACCAAGAAAAAAGTACATCTAGTTTATACTCATCCTGAAGGAAGAAACATGTGCATATCACATCTTAATGCTTTATTACTTTCCCTTGTTCCTTCCCTGTCCATTACATCTTCTTTCTTTCTTTCTTTCATACCATGAATCGAACTCAGGGACCCCTCCATTCCTTGGTTCTTTTACATTTTCAAAAGATCTATATTCCTGTTTCCTATTACTATTTTTAAATGTGTTTCAGTTTATACTTTGTGTTTTTCATATAGGATAACTCAAGAGATATTTAAACTTGAGGGTCAGTAGTTAAACTTTCAATTTATATGCATAACCCAATTTTGGATAATGGATAATTTAAAGTACTTAAGCTTAAAACAGAAAATAATTATTAATTTTCATAATAATTCTAAAAAGTTACATATTATTTATTAATTTTATTAGTAGTATTTTATACCTAGTCTTTTACCTCCTAATTTATGGGCACATATTCAATTAAAACATAAAATTTATGTTATTAATATATCATAGTTAAAGATTTGCCTAAAATTTCATGTAAAATGATATAAAATAAAAAATAATGCACAAAATTTTTTTATGTTGTACACTGTCATATAATGAAGCACATTATAATATACTTTTAGTGTATGCTGGAGTTTATTTTACAACTTACTAAAACTTCAATTCAGAAAATGAACTTATAATTACAAAAGTAGAGAGAATATTAAAGTGGTTTTCTATAACAAATATAATTGAAGCCTAGAAGATTATTTAGATACTGGAGTTTCTGTATATAACTCACATTTTCCAGTAAAATACAGCCACCTTTCAAGAAGGTTTGATTTTCAAATGCCAAGTAGACACCTTAGCTTATATAAAACTTCAGGTTTTGCAGGCAACTTCCCCCTAAATTATCTTATTTAATATTTCAAATAATGTTTGTAATAGTAGATCTCATCTTCTAAATTCAAAAAATTGGGGCATCTAAAGATGGAAGACAAACTCAACAGGTGAACCAGAGCATCCTTGGATATGTTACTAGACATCTACTGCTCTCTGATGCATTTATATCCAGAGGCTCGTGGCTTTGTATTATAGAACTTAATACAATTAGAAATAAGAAGACTCTTAACCCAACTATAGTGGTTTTTGTTATCCCTCCAGGGCAAACTGATTACTCTTTAAGTACATAATTATATCATGTTAATAACCCTAAAGTACTTCTAGCTATTTCCAAAAGAGTTAATTCATTGGCATTTTCACAACTCAAATACAAAACTGAAATAGCTTAATAATGCAGAATAATCTTGCACTCCTCTAATATTCTCTGAATGTGCTTTCTATTTGCAGACTCATATACTATTTAACATCTCTCCCAACTCCCTCCACAGATTTGAGTGCTTATCTCTGTGATTTTCTAGTGTTGTTATTCTTCAAAGAGAAAAACTGTGTCTTCATTATTTATGGAGCTGCAAACAGTCAGAACTTCCTGATCTTGTTCTTTAAACCAGCTGTGTGGTTAAGATCTAAAATATCCTCCAAACTTGTCATGTATTTGGAAGGTGATTGGAGTATGGGAGCACTACACTCATGACTGGTTTCATCCATGGTTGAATTCAGCCCTAAATGTGGTATTAGAAAAGGAACCCTGTTAGACTTGGGTAGCCACAGGTATAACGTGATGGGTGCATTCTTGCCTCCGGCTTTCCTGTTCTATGCTTCCTGACCACCAGGATTTGAGCAGCTTTTTTTCTGCAAGACCTTGCCACTTTGCTGCATCTGCCTAGGAGCCCACTACATTGAACTCAACCTTCTGGATCCGTAAACCAAAATAAACCTCTTCAACTTTAAGTATCAGGTGCAGGATATTTTGTCCTAGAAAGGAGAAATCTGACTAATGCATAATGCCTTTAGTTTTTAAAGATTATCTCATATTATCTCTGTTCAAAGCCTTTGCTTTTAGCTACCATGATACATTGTCTTCCCCGATAGGCAATGCATTGGTCAGTGTTTAAGTGCTGATACAAAATTATGAGACTGTGAGCAGAGGTTTATTTTGGCTAGCGTTTTCAGAGCTTTCTTTGTCTTATGGTTCAGTGTCTTGATGGAAAAATCCTTCTAGAAGAGAACAGTGAAGCAAAGCTTCTCATTCCATGGTGACCAGGAGGTAGAGCTCAAGGGAAAAACGAGAGAGACACAGCAGAGGCAGTGCACAGAGTAGCCATGCCCTTTCCAGGTCATACGCCAAGGTAGGCTTCCTGCTACCTGGCCAGACCCCCTATCAGTGCATTTAGCTATGATCTCACAGTGGATTAATCCACTCATGAATTGGATGCTCTTGTAGCCATCTGTGACTCTAAAAGGCCCAGTTCTGAACACAGGAGACTTTTGAGGGACCAAACTATGTAATCATTACATATTTGTCAGACAAAACAAATACAGCTTCAAATTGAAAAGATTCAAGCCAAAATCTTGTCTGTTTAGTTGGCTTCTGCGTGTTTTTATCAAAACATTTAAACAAAAATAGGAGATAAACGGACTGGAGGAACTCAGATACTTTGTATTAGATTCAGCAGAGACTAACAGTGAAGCACAGAAATTGATAATAACAGGAAGTGCATTTAGATCACAATACTATGTTTTGTAGTCCTCTTAGCCTTCAGAAATGTTTTTTAGTAAAGAATAAAATACCATTACTGTATGCTGATAATTTCTGGAAGGATATAATTGTCATTTACATTTATATCATTTGTAAAATGATTGCTATCCTTCAGAAAAAGAGACGGGGCAAGTGTGCTTTGGCGTTTCCTTGCTCCCATAATAATCGGGCTGTCTTCTTCCTGAGTTTCCTCTACACAGTTGAAATCCTGGCCAGAGAAGTTGTAAGACTAGATACTATTTCTGGTGGTAGACACCTGACAAATTGGACATGTTCCAAGATGGAAAGTGACATAAGACTGGACAGCTTCAATGGGAGGAATAGAATTGAAAATAGTATGCTTCTGTATTCAATTTTTTTCCCTGGACCTTTGAGGGCTTTGATTCGTGCTGAGCTGTTCTTGTTTGCCTTCAATACAGTGTGGAAAGATAAATGACTAAGGGCCTTTTTCCTTATGCAGGATCAGGTATCCTACAGCCCACAGTTCTGATGAGAATGCCAGGCACAGGGGAGGAAAGGAAAGGCGTGATTTCTCTGCCTTCCCATAAACCCCAAGCATCAGTGCTGTTCCCACTCTTGAATTTGGTATTGCAATATCTTGGGGAAATCACTTTTGAAGAAATGTTATGCATCTCCTTTTCTTAAATTTCTAAAGATAGTCAACTATTGAAAACACTCAGTTCTTGACAACACACTGTTAGCTTAAATAGCTTGTGTTAATATAGGTTGTGCTCATGATGGACACATACTGTCAGATTTATAAGTGAAAAGGGACTTATCAAATAATGATTTACATTAAAAGTGAAGTTTTACATAAAATAGTAATGTAATAAAAGAGTTACGAACTATAGGCTAAGGGTCTCCACTTTAGATCTCTCACTTATGGGCATGTGACTTTTTGGAAATGAAACCATCTAGCCCCTCCTCTTATTTCACAAATCATAGTGAAAAATTTGGGGATCCTCTAGCTTTTCTACTGAGTTTTACTTCTAAATCAAAACGTAAACATGCATGTTATAAGAAAGTGGTGCAACCTGCCCCATGCCTATCATTTATGTCAGTACATGTTAGTGAAATACTGCTAAGTGCTGATTTCACAATTATAATTTAATTTTAGAGTTTAGTTTTTGTGATTCTATTATTTAACTCTTTTATTTGGCTTTTCAGTTCATCAGTTTTGCCACCTGCTCACACATCACTCTCTGGTAGACTCTTTTCTCTATCGGAGAGTCATTATGGCCAAGCCAAAAACTATTATGAGGCTTGGCAAAAACTTTTAAGCTAATGGGATAAATCTGATTTGCCCTGGTCTTCTAATACCAATAAGGTATCTTTTCTGAGAGTCATATTTTAAAAAATAATTTGGCTTATATAATCTGTTTAAAAACATGACGGTAACATGTCCCCTGGGTGAAGGTGATTATGGGTATAGGCTATGTGCGGTTTGGTTTAATTGGATTAAGTTGAGCAGACTGACTTTGATAATTAATTTAGTATAATGATTGGTCTTTAGGGGGCTATCTCAGATGAGAAATACAATTGTACTGAAAGAGCAAGAGACAGCTCAAAAGATAAACAAATTTTACAAAGTCCAGATTCAGAAAGGGAATAAGATATAGCATTAATAAACTAATGAAACATTATTTTATATTAGACACAAGCAATTGGAATTTGAAATTTGTTTTAATGCTACTGTTTTGTAGCATGGCAGTTATAGTACTAGAAACCAAAACAAAAATGAATCTAACATGACACATGATCTTTCTGTGAAAAATAACAAAAATCTCATGACAGAAAAACTAAATGAATGAAGAGATACTCTGTTCACATGGCTTGTTAAGACTCAAAATTCCTAATATGTCAATAATTTCCAAATTGTCTACAGACTCAACTTAAATCTCAAGGAGAGTCCTTTTTTTAAAAAAAATTTGTGCCTGAGTCAGCCAACCCTGGGGGTGAGGCTGGCACAGCACGTGGTGCTGTGGCTGTGGATAGAACTGTGGTCCCAGAGTTTGACTAAAATTACCTGAGCAAGTGCTTTAGACCGCTAAGCTATCTCACCAGCCCCTCAAGGAGAGTCCTACCAACTTAATTTATATATATATAAATGATATATATATATATATATATATATATATATATATCAGCAAGTTTGTTTGAAGTTTTATTCATAAAAAGAAAAGGTCCAATCAAGCACATATTAAGGCAATGAAATACTTAAGATGAACCATGCTGGAAGAAAGACACAATAGATCATTAATATAAGCCTGTAGTAAAAAGGAGAGCAAGATATGGACATGAACGTAGACATGAAATCTTTCCAGCAAATGGAGGATTCAGAAATCAACCCTTGCAGAGAGTCAACTGATTTTGAAAACCCAGCAAAAACAATTCAATGAAGAAAGGGCAGACTTTACAAAAAAATGGTACTAAACAACTGAATAGGTACAAGCAAAATAAAATGGATCTAAATAACCATTTTATAACTTTCATGGAAGTTTCTCAAAATGAAACTGAATGCTAAATGGGAAACTTGAACACTTCTGAAAAACACATTGAAACCATTTGGGTATGGTGCTATGTGTTGAGTACATATTAAAAAACACCATTTGGGAAAGAAAAGTTGCTAAATTGGACTTAAAGTATTCTACCCTCCTAAAGATACTGGTAAGTAAATAGACAAGGAAAAATAATTGCAAAACTTGTATCTAAGAGACTTTATCTAAAATATACCAACAACTCAAAATTTAGTAATTAAAAAGAGAAAGAGTTAATTTCAAGAGGTGATTAGAGTTTTCCTGTTATGAATAGATTGATCTTTTACATGAATCCCGGATTAATGTGTTATGTAGAGTGAATCTGCTGTGTAAGCCAGCTTGGTGAGGTCTCCTGTAGCCTTTCTGCCTTTTACCATCTAACTGGTGACCCCCAGACTCTGTCAGCAAGAGGGCCATTCTGAGGTGCGGCTCCTCAGACTTGGACTAGAATTGAGAGCCACTGTATACTTGTTTACTGCATAGTACACTTAGTCTCTGTATTGTGTTTTAACTCACAGAAGTGGATGTAGACAACAGAGAGAGAGAGAGAGAGAGAGAGAGAGAGAGAGAGAGAGAGAGAGAGAGATGGGCCATAATTCTGAACAGGCATTTTACAAAAAAGACAGACTTAAGGAAAATAGGCAAATGCAGAACAAAATATACCACAAAAACCACTTACATGAGGGTGATCAACATGAAAGTGAGTGTTTAAATTAAGAAAAAAATATATAGTAAAAGACACGTTACCATTAATCCCCCTCAGGTCAAAGATGTTTATCATTCTTACCTTTTAAACAGTCTTGGAAGTTTTCTTTCCTGAGTATCATTATAAAGTGTGGTAAAACATGTGGTGTATCCTGCTGCTGAGAGCCATCTAACTGAAAGCATTGTAAAAATATGATGTGTCCTCATTTACCTTATGTACTGTGTCTGGTAAACTGTGACTTCTGACCCTTCCACAATGTTAAAATGATCATAAAAGTTAAGAAAGAATATGGGAATAGCCATGACAGTGCCATTACAGGTGCCTACCAAAGAGGATTCTAGAACTGCTTCAGAAATTGGCAGGAAGCCAGGCGTGGTGGTGCATACCTGTAATCCCAGTACTCCAGAGGCTGAGGTGGTAGGATTGCTGCCCATTCTAGGCCCGCCTGGGCTACATAGCTAGTCCAGGTCAGCACGGACCATACGGTGAGGCCCTGTCTCAAAAAAGTAGCAAGAACAATAAGTGTTCAAATCAGGTGCAAGTGTTTTGAAGGAGGTTAGAGGCAATGTGTCTTTTGTTATAATTTTTAAAAAAATTTAAATGGCCACCATATGGTTTAACCATACCTTGTACGTAATGAACATGAAATTGTCAGCCTCATAGAAGCAAAAATGGAATGACATTTGTTAGGGCACGAACTAAAGATAAAATAAGAGGTATTAGTCAAAGTGTAAGTGTTTTGGTTTTTAAGAATAATTAAGTCCTAGCTATCTTTAGTGTAATCTCTATTTAAAATTTTTTTAAATGTATTTGGTACACAGTTTCACTATGCAGCTTGGACTCACAGTGATCCTCCTGTTTTCATCCTCCCCAGTGCTGGGATTACAAGTGTGTGCCACCACACCAGGTCTTGGTTTCTCGCTCAGTGCACCCGGGGGAGGGGGAGGTGGGAGGGTTCATACTAGAGGTCAAACCCTAGTCCCTGCACTTGCCTAAGCAGGCACTTAGTCCCCTAAGCTATCTTCCCTGCCTTCTATTATTACATATTGTTCTATTGTGTATTTTCCCCCTATCATTAAATCTGTTAAAATTTCCTATCACAGAAAAAAATCAAAACAAAATCATTGACGAAAAGATTTGGAAGCAATGGACAAATTTATTGTAGATTTTAGTGATGGTTTCATAGGTGTATACTTACAACTTCAAACTAATCAATTTGTATTTATGACCTCAATTATGTACAAGTTTTTTCTATGTCAAATATCAATAAAGACAATGAAATAATATGGGAGTACTATAGGCAGACCCTCTGCCCAATGTGACTGGTGTCCTTGTACAAAGACGCCACACAAAAAATAGACACTTATAGAACACTGTGGACAATGAAAGTCACGGCTAGAGTAAGGATACTACAGACTGAAATGGGTCAGAGATTGCCAGAAAGAAGCCCACCAGAACCGAGGAAGAGGCAAGAAATGACTGCTCTGTAGGCCTCAGAGCGAACATCGTCCTGTGGATACTTGGACTTCAGACCGCTCAGTCCTAGAATTTTAAGACATTACATCTGTGCAGACTAGGATTCTCATCTGTGATACTGTGCCACAGAGCTAATGGAAAACCAATACTGTCATTGCCCAAATATTGTCATTGTCATCCAAAACAAGGAAAGTTGCACTAAGAAGACCATATGTGTACACAGCATAAGCATATATAGATGTAATGAAATTTGTGGGACTTGGGAGACCAAAAGGGCATTCAGCAAATGAAGCAAAACTGAACAATCTTCTTTATAGATAGATAATGATCGTGTATTATGTATAATGGTAATGCTCATGTATCTGGTTTTTATCATCATCTTAAACAAAAGTAATAAACTAATAGATGATGAAAGGAGAAAGCTGCACTACCTTACTTTGTTTTGAAAGCTAAAATTATTCTAAAGTCTATAAATCAACAGAAAAGATGAGGATAGCTAAACTGCTTTTAAATTGAAGGACACAAATATATACTATATATCTAAGGTATGTTAAATACATAGAGGTGCATTTTAAGTAAACAACAAATAAGAAAGCTCTACACTGTACTCACCATATAAAATATCTTTAAGCCTAGGTAAAGATATAAGAGGAACTTTTCATGGTGATTCACAGAGCAATACAAGAAGAAATTTTAAGATTTAATTTTTTGTTTATTGGCAGGGGAGACAGCACGGTGGTCTAAGAACCTGTCTGGCAAGCGCTAGGTCCTGAGTTTGATCTCTGGTACCACATGCTGTGCTGGCCCTGAAACTGGGTGTGGTGGTGCACATCAGCCATCCCAGTGCTGGGGAGCCTGACAGGAGCATCACTTCAAGTCTGAACTGCATAGTGAGATCCTGTACCAAGAAGATGTTTTAAAAAAAAATTGCATGTATATAATAGAAAATATTCAGAAAAGGAAAGAAAAATGTGAAAGAGGATAAAATCATAGTTGGAAATATTAATACTCTAAATTTCTCAAGAAAAAACAAATAAAAGATAAATACACTCATACCTTGTATGACTCTTCTGTTGGGGAATAATTTGGTTCACAATCTAAAGTGTTTGGCAAAATTTTGTTTCCATTAACAAACCATAAGGCTGGGAAACGAGACTGCAGCCACCTTCTCCACGTGACCACAAAAAGGCTGCCATCTTCCCCAGAATCATGGAGTGAATTAAGTTTGTGAGCTGAAAAATCACTGTACATTGAACATGTGAACTACACAGTTGATTGAACTAATTAACATATAACATACATAAATCTCCAGACAGAAAGTATGTTTCTCAACATTGTCCAGTGCACTTGGACTTTATTCCAATATGGATCATAGTCAGGATTACAAAATAATCTCAAAACGTTTTAAAGAATTGGACATGCAAAAATTTTCTTCTAGATATCCTTCAAGTTGTTTTTATGCATCATTTTCTCTTGAAAATAAAAGCACTTTTAAAGTTGCAACAATGCTTCTTTTAAGAGTATATCACAAGTGATAAGGACAGGTAAAGAGAAGAAGAAATTTGAAGCTATGACTATGAAAGAATTTAGCTGTGGAGAACAGAACTAAAAATTCTAAAGAGGCAACACTTTCCTAGTTTGTGTTTTAGACTGCAGAGATTAGAAGAGATTGCTAACAGAATAAAGATATACATCCTTTGATTACCTAATGAAAAGCCTCAAAGTGAAGAAGAATTAAAAAAGCTCTTCATTCTTACTTGCATCCAAGTTAACTGGAAGCATCAATGATAAAGAAATGATATTAAGATCAGCCAAGGAAAAACTTATGTTGTCTTAAAAGTTTTAATTGCATCAAAGAAATAAGGAAAAACCACAAAATGTTAGAACATTTTCATAGCATTAAGAGAGAATAATTAGGATCATATACATTCATGCACCATGTGATAGTGGCCTGCTCAATGACAGATGGTGTCCTTGGTGGCCATCACTCAGCACCACGGTAGAGCTGAATTGTTACCATCACCTAGTGGTATCAGAGCAGAGTGAGTCTCCTCCCCATCCCCCCGTGCTTATGGTGACCATGGTGTCAAGAACCTTCTGTGCTTTGAGTTATTAAAAACATTACACAAAAAATTATGTTTATGATCTTAAACAATGACTACCAGTTTATATACTTATTACTATATACCTTTTGTCAGTAGCATTGACTGTTTTTAAAATTTTTAAATCTCTCTCTCTCTCTCTCTCTCTCTCTCTCTCTCTCTCTCTCTCTCTCTCTCTCTTTCTTCTTTCCTTTCATACAGGCTCTAGCTATGCAGCACAGATGCACAGTGATCCTCTTGCCTTAGCCTTCCCAGTGCTGGGGTGATAGGTGTGCATCATCATGCCAGGTTTCAGTGACCTGCACAGTGTACCTGGGTCTCTGGGATCAGCACGCCATGTAGTACCTGGAATCAAATCCATGTCCTTGAGCTTTCCAGGCCGGCATAAGCAGAATTTTTCCAAGCTCACTAATATAGCTTTTCTTTTATTTTTGTTGGTACCAGGGATAGAACTCAGGACCTTGTGCTTGCCAGCCAAGCACTTATTCCACTGAGCTATTCCCCAGCACTCGCTAATAGAGCTTTTAAGTAATCTGCTTTATTTTAAAGAGAAATTGAATGCATGAGGATGGATAGTTAAAAAAAATCATATAGAAACATCTAAAATTGGCAACATACAACAATAACAATACATAATTTGGAGATTTAAAGACATAAATTTGTAGGGTCTGCCAGAGAGCTCAGCAGACTAAAGTGCCTGCTTAGGCAAGTGCAGGAACTGGGGTTCAATCCCCGGCACTACAAGCCATGGCAGTTCTTCCCCTGGGGTGCACAGAGACTGAATGAGACTAGACATGGTGGCACGTGCCTATAATCCCAGCGCTCGGGAGTCTGAAAACAGGAGGATCACAGAGTCTGATGTAAATAGTGAGACCCTGCAGACTTGTACTAATACATAGTAAATAAATAAATAAATTTGCATAAAAGATTAAAGACATGATAATGTAAGCAGAATAAGTGGTTTTCAAGAACATGTCTTTTTTTTTCCT
>NW_004524582.1:9943782-9962506 GCF_000260255.1 Octodon degus | reverse complement strand
TATGGTAAAGAAAATAGTAAGTATCTGAGTAAAAAAATAGTCTAGAAAAACCAAAAAATGTTCTTCAAGTAGCACAAATTGTATCAGTAGAAGTTAGATTAAGTATTTCAACCAATAAGATGTACGTTAGCTGATTGAGCTTGCCAGTCAGAAGAGTTGAAAATAAAAGAATAGATAAAGGAGAATGCAACAGGAAAACAAAAATAAGAAGTGTCAGCTCCCCAAGATAATTGTATTCATTCTGTATTACAAATTTGTACGAATGAAAACAATAAATAAGAAAGCTTTTATATGTATATATGTGTATATGTATATTATATGTATAATGGAAGCAAATCTTATTAATGTAGACAGGGCCAATACTTTAGAATTTAAATAGAAGAGCAAGAAACACGTCCATTATTGCCTTCCTAATTTACATGGAATATTTTTTATGTCCACATGGAATATTTATGAAATCGATCAAGCGATGGGTCTTATAGGTGTATCAAGGCATTTCAAGAAAATTTTGAGTTCTTCTACCATACATTTATTAAATTGCAAATTAAAAAATGTACAAAAGACTGAGTAGTACTCCAGTGAAACACCCAGAAAGATAGAAAATCAACACAATTATAAAATGCCAGGACTTATGGAAAAATGTGGTAGAAACTTTGCAAAGAGAACTGAAGTTAACAAAAATAATGTACATCAAGATGTTGATGAAAGCCAAATAGCTCCGCAGATTAAAACGCCTACAAGCAGGCACAGGGGCTGGGGGTTCAATCTACGTGGATTTCACACTCCTGTAATCCCAGCACTTAGGAGGCTGTAAGCAGGAGAACCACTAAGAGTCCAGTCTAGTAGTGAGCTCCTGAGCACACAGTAGATCCTGAACATCCCTAAAATACAGAAAAGAAGATGTTGATGGAAGAAAAGACTTTCAGACATGATTATATAAAATAAAATCATTAGCAATTAAAAAGAAAACAATGCAAGATTACTGACATAAAATTGATTTTAGGTGACTCTCCGTAGGCACACTATACATTGTCAAACACTTTCCTCTGTCAAGCAGTGGCCATGACTCATCCACATGGCTGATACTGACAAAAGATTTACAAACTGCTGTACCTGGTTTCAGGGTAAATCCTGAGAAGATTTCACTGACCTTGTCAGAAACAAAAGTTATATTTCTTGCTATATAGGTCTTGTTTTAAGTTGGTCTTAACCTTCCGGCAGAAAAGTATAATCACAAGATATAAAAAGTAAAGCCGTATTAATATGCTGAGCTGTAAATAGCTCAAGTCAACAACTTCTTTTTTATGTTTTGTTCCTTTGCTTTTTTAAACTTTATTTACTTTTATTTTTAGATTAATTTTATTATGAAAAAAGTAGCAATGAGATAGTTTCAAAACAGGTTAGTAGGACAGCTACATAATTAATATATTGCATATTATTGTCTTTGCAGTACTTACTCATAGTACAAGATGCAGACATGATATCTTGTCTAAACATTATAAGTTCAAAACTTTCTTCTCATTGAACTAAGAGAAAGTAGCTGTATATCTATGCTATTTTGTATATAGAGATATATATTTTCTTCACTACAAAATAGTTCATTTATATCCCCCTTTTTTGTTTACTTTTGTCAGAGATAGGTATTTTGAAGGTATACTCATAAGTGAAATAAATCATACCCATGTTTGTAGATATCATAAAATCCACCTAGTGTAAGAACTCAGCAGAAGAAATAAAAATAGAAAGGTATAACACAACTAAATGGAAAACAAGAACTTAAGGATTAAACTATGAAGAGAGGGCAAGGAGAAAAGCTAGAAAACATGGTAGGAGCAAAACCATACATTTATATATACAAGATGGTTGAGGCAATGATCCTGAAAATCTCCATCAGGTTTTTGAAACTAGCAGTTAATTGGTAGGATTCTCACCCTGACTAACTATATATGCTGATACCTGTGAACTAAGCAACTGCACTGAAGATAGCAATGTGTAATACTAGGGCCATGCTTGGTATCCCTGTCATTGTGGTCTTCTAAAAGCATACTGTTTCTAAGGTCATATCAAGTCAACAACTTTTGACATTTCCAGTTCTGCTGGTAACCCCCTTCTATTATGAACTATTGGGCTATATTGGGTTACTTTGTTGAATTTAAGCACCTGCAATATTTAAATAGCAACGGAATACTCATCTATGACAAAACAAAACAAAAACGGGGATATAAATGAAGGATCATTTTGTAATAAAAATAGGTACATAATTTATGTATGTATCTACAAAATAGGATCGATATACAGCTACTTTCTCTTAACTCAGTGAGAAGAAAGATTTGTACTAATTAATAGTGTTTAGACAAGATACCATGTCTGCATCTTGTACTCCAAATAACTACTATGAAGACATTATGTAACATACTAATTATTGTAACTGTCCTACTAACCTGTTTTGAAACTGTCTCATTGCTATTTCATTTTCATTAAAATTAATAAAAAACAATGAAAATAAAAAATAAAGTTATTGTGTTTAGGGATCTGGCTTGGGTGATAAAAATCTGTTTCAAGTTGCATCAGAGTTCACCCTATTTGAGTACTACTTCCTCAGTGGAGCATCTGATCTGCAATTTCTATCTGTTGTTGTGTGTGACATGAAAATTAATAGGTATGTTCTCATATACTGGATTTATACACTATTTTTGCCAATAAAGAAGATAGAATCTTAACAAATAAAAATAAAATTGATTTATTAACCTATTAAATTCATACACAGCTAAATACAAGTACAAGTATATTAAAATGTCTTTTACTCATGTTGTAGCATTTCACCAAAGCATTTTAAAATAACTAGAAGTAATGTTGAGATAAGTTTTATCTAACCAATGGCAAAAATAATTTTAAAGTTGAAAGGTATGAAAGACCTAAAAAAGAGAGGTAAATACCAATATTTATGAGTAAAAAGACTTAACATGTTGAAGACAGAAATTTTTCTCTATTTTAATCATTCTGGAAACACAGGGCAATTCATAGCAAAATTCCAACCAACATTTTCATGAAAATTGACAATGTAATTCTGAAGTTTGTATGAATGAAAAATGAATATAGTAAACATAATGTTTAATGTTCTAATCAGAAGCCCACACTTATAATACAAGTATAGTATGAAAATAACATTTACCCAGAGTAGACAAACAATAGATCTCATAAAATCAACAAAAAAGTCAAACCTAAAGGAAGACTAAGTTATGTTATATTTTCTAACAGTTATGACTTACAGTGTTATCTTTACTAAAGCAATTTTAAAATAATGACCAATGACAAAGCTACCTTGTTCAGATGGCTATCACTACTGAGAATAAGTAGAAAACCTCACTAAAACATTTTTTTAAAAAAATAGTTTGCAGCTATTGGGAACTTCAAGGGCATAGGTACATACCATGGGGGAGGGTAACAGTGTGCTGAGTTTTATTTACCCTAGTGATCAGAGGAAATCAGTCACTTCTCTGTTCACATCAATTATATTTCGCATAAAAGAGGATTTCATTGTTTGCAAGAAGCACTAGACCTGGATAGATTCCCAACCAAGCCAAATGGAAGTCTTTTGTACCAGTCCTGCCCTTATTAACTGAACATCTCCATGAGTGTTCAGTCCATTCAGCCATGGCCAAAATGTAGGCTTTGTTTTTAATAATTAAAAACCTAAAGTTTCAAATTTTTGGAGAGGAGTAACTCATTTGACTCACTTGTATGAAGTTTCTTGAGGGTTTCAAGAGTAGTCCTTAAGTCAAATCAGCATTACTAAATCTAACAAGAAATACAACTATTTCATTTACATGAGGGTCCGGACTCTGAGGATCGTGTAGTAGTCATTGTGCCTGATTCTGTTCCTCTGAGACCCTTTCATCATGTTAATGGACGCACTCAATATCCTTCCCTGAAAGAGATTATGATTCACACATAAGAGTCCCTTGGACTCAGGATAAAGTATATAGAATTTTTTCCTTAAGGGTTTGTTGTTGCATAGTTTTTCCACTTTATCCTTCTACCCTTTTCCTCAGAAAGCTTTCACTACTCAATCCCCACCTCAGGATCTGCTGGTAGGAACACAGTCTACGCAAGTGGGCTTGAGTTTCATTCACCTTTGTGTTTCAGTACCAAAGAGTGGGGGAGCATTACAAATACTGAAAAGTGTTCTGCCAAATGAATGATCCTGAACAGCACTTACATTTGATGGGATGGAAATATACAGAATGTTTGAAACTACATAATTGCTAATGTTTACTGAATATTTGATAGTTATAATAACCTTTTTTGAGAAGGTACCTGGAATTAAACTCATGACCTTGCGCTTGTCCAGGCAGGTGCTGTGCTGTGCTGCTGAGCTATATCTCCAGCCTGTATTTGCTACTTTTAGACATTTCATTCAACTATGTTGAATAATATCTACATTTTACTGAGAAAGAAACTGGAAATTAGAGATGTCTTTGCCAGAGACCATGCAGAAATAATGGCCTATGCAAATCCATTTAAATTGTTTCACTGCTGGCGGAAATCTGATTACTGGAAATTAATTTATTAAAATTGAATTGATTTTAAAAGAGTTAATAAACTCTGAGTTAGTTACAGAGAGTCAAATGTATGGCATAGTTTTGAAAATACACACCACCAATCCAAATGCACTATTTGAGTTGTAAAAAGCCATTTTATTAAATTTCTTAAGCAGATAGATTTAATTTATGTTCTAAAATATAAACTCTTGCTAACTAATGTCTTCCCTCCACCACTCTCCCAGACAAGAGGTAGCATCACATTTTTTGTAGATAGTGCCCACAGCATCAGTCTGGTACCCGGATTATGTAAGGCGTAATTGGATTTACTGTGTGCAATTAGCATTGGGATATTTTTGCTGTCAAAGCACTACTTTGCAGTTTTTGCTGAAAAGGAAAGTTAGGCATTTTGTTCGGTACATGGAAAATCTGAGTTGACAGAGCTTCATAATGGACCCAATTATCAGGTGTGCTTCTAGACATAGCCTTCCAGACCCCAATTTAAACAGAGAGTAGCGACAATTTCTTTTGTGAGATAGCCACCACAACAGTGACAATCAACCATATGTGAAAACCTACCTTCTTATCAAGGGGACGAGGCACTGAGAATATTTGTTACTTAAACATATACTTAGAGATGTCAGCAATCAAATTGCCAACTAAAGAGTGACAGCTAGTAAGTAAGACACTCTTCAAAAGCCAATTCTTGCTGAATTTCTTTAATAACAATTAGCACAATTAAACACAAACTTGAACTATAACTTGAAAAGAGAAAAACAGTTTTAGTGACAGTATGTAATACTTTTGCATATTCTGAAATAAAATGAATTTTAGTTGTCTATTTGTACATGGAATTATGTGAACAATCAGGAAAAATAAGACGGATCATTTACCAGAGAGGTACTTTGGTGTGCATGATATTTATTTAAATGGGAAATTCAATAAGGAGAGATACTATTGTTTAGTATTTATAGCTGTGCATAAAATGCTTCCTTGGAAATCAGTGGAAATTTTTTATTCATTTATTTATTTATTTTTAATTTTTATTTATTTATTTATTTTGCTTTGAATGCCTTCAGGGAAGGTTTGGCTGGCTTGAGTTGTGGGGATCGAACCACAGCAACCTGAGCCTGACTGCTTTGTTGAAGCAGCCACTTAAAGAACTGAGCTAAGGGGCAGGCCCCCTCAGTGGACAATTTTTAAATATGATTTTTATATGCTAAAAGTGAAGGTGGCATTGAGGAAAAATTCTCTCATGCCTGTAAGCAGCACTATTTTTAAAAACTATATGGGCTCCCCATTTAAGATTTTAATCAATGGGTTTGAACTGAGATGCTTGGGTAGTTTTAGTCTCTGTTAGCTACAGAGCGATGTTTGTAAAGTAGCTTAGTGCTTAACATACAAAGTTGCAAACATTTTCATTTGTGTTGTTAATTTTATTACATAATCTTACTCCTGACATAATTATTAGTACATCTGAAAGTAATTATGACTGTGCACATACTTTTGACTCTGAAATTAGGAAAATGCTTCACGTTTTTATTTACATAAAACTGGTTTAATGTTTAGGGTCTTTTAAAGTACTAGATTTTGACTGAAGACAGATATCAGATTCTAAAAATGCTTACTGTTGCCTCAAGGCAAAACTGTGTTCAGGTTGCAAGTGGATTTTGTATGGGGAAGAACCCTACCTGCTGTAAGGTCCTGATCAATTTAGGGAGGGGAAGTGAGGTGGCTAAGGAAAGTAGAAGAACATGTAGCTCACCTTTATGTAGTGGACATAAAGCAAGAGTAGGCTTACACATGGGAACCATAAAACCCTTCCAAGGATTTCAGGAGTATAAATTGTGGGAGATTCCACACCAGCTACTCACTTTCCACATATACCTTTCCTTACAACTTGTCTATGAGCATATATTTCACTCTGCAAATTCTTATTTTCCTTTTCCTTGTTTAAACAAAATCACCCTCCTCATACTTCACAAAACAAGGGAAAACCTTTAATTTACTTATAATTTATTATAGTAGATTGTTCTGGGATGAAAAAATCTCAGAGGTTCCAAAAGAGCAATTCAAAATATTGTCGTAGGAGTAGAAGAGGAAAGGACTCAAATGTCTGTATAAATAATCCTTTTGGAGAGCAGTTGCTTTCTAATGTTTAATTTCAGCAATATTGATGGAAGATCAAATGGATTTGTCTGTGGAGAGTTCATTAATAACAATTTTGGATAATAGGTCATCAGGCAATTTCACATTATACTACAGTACTACCTAAAATAATTGAATCACAAAAGCCTTTCTAATTTGTTTTCTAATATACATAAAGTATATCATGATTTTCCTTTATTAACAAATTTCATGGACCTAGTTATAAGTAATATTTTTTACATATTCAAAATATTAATGATTTAATTTCAAACCTAGCTTAAATTCATGGCTTCCCACTATTCTAAAATGATGGTCAAATTAGAGATCACAGCATCCATTCACAGATACTTATTTTATATTATTATTATTATTATTATTATTATTATTTGTATTTAGTACAGGGTCTCACTAAGTAGATCTGACTCACAGTGATTCTTCTGTTTCCAGCTTCCCAAGTGCTGGGATTACAAGAGCACATCACCACACAGTCTCAGTTGTTGTCTCAGCATGCCCTCAGGGCTGGACCGGCTCAGCCAGACACTTACTTTAAAGATTGAAAGCTTTACAAGCACTAGTAATAATTAAAGCTATATGCTTTTATTTACAAAGGGATAATATAATGTTTCTCAATAATGTATTCTAATGTTCAAAATTTGACATAGATATTTAATAGGTTTAATTGCTATTAACAGTAATATCATTTAAAAAAATTCAATGATTTCTCATTTTCATAAGCATACATGTTTTAAATGTTTATCTAATAATACTAACATTAAAATTCACTGTTAAAGGCAGGCCAGATAGCTCAGCCGACCAAAGTGCCTGCTTAGGCAGGTGCAGGGACCATGTTCAATCCGGAGTGCCGTGCTGCACCCCCCAACCCCCCTACGCTGAGAGGGGCTGAGACTGGGTGTGGCATGCATGCCTGTAATCCCAGAGCTTGGGAGGCTGAAAACAGGAGAATCACTGAGAGTCCAATCTGTGTAGTGAGACCTTGTAGACCCATACTAAATACAGAAAAAAAAAAATAGAATTCACTGGTTAATACTAACAGTTGGGCTTTCTCATATGGGGATAATTTTATACACATATAGTCCTGTCATTTATAAATAATGAGTGCATTTTAATTTTGAAAACTTTATAAAAGTACTTCTTTTATTTGCCTTTTTGCATTTCCTAAATCTTTCAGTGAAGAAATGTGGAAAGGTTTGGACAATTTCACATAAGAAATTTGCTTTTGCTTCAGGCTTTAATTCAGATTAAAGATGTTTTCTGTCATCTTTTATTTTTTAAGGGTTTTTCATAGTGGTTTTTGTTTGTTTGTTTGTTTGTTTGTTTGCTTGCTTGTTTTTTGTTTCTTTGAGATGGGGTCTTGGTATGTAGTTTATGCTGTTTTTAAACTCACTACATTGCCCAGGCTGGCCTTGAACTCATGGTGACCCTCTACCTCAGTCTCCCAAATGCTGTAATTACAGGTGGGCATCACCATGCCCAGCTAAATAGTGATAATTTTTTAGTGTGTATGTATGAAATCTGCATGTAATTTAAAGTTTTGTTTTGTTTTTGGTCTTACCACAATTGTCCACAATTTTTTTATGGTGCTAAATTAAATTGATTGATACTTTGTATGATTGGCAAAACTTTTAGTAGGTGAGAAAAGATACTTAGTCAAGATTCATCAGGCTATTTTAATATACTATTTGCTATGGTCTATCATATACCTTAATATTTTTCCATATAATTTTGTTCAATGCTGCTATTTGCAGTAGTTCGTTTTCTCCTTGTTGGGACCACTGTGCAGCTACACAACCATTTATGAGGCAGAGGTTTAAGTTGGCGGAGGGTTTCCAAGGTTTCAGACTGAGGTTGGCTGACAGGAAGGCAGAAACATCACAGCAGGGAACCGAAGATGTAGCTCAGTGGTTCAAAGCCAGGTTAGTCCTTTGCACCACAAAACAGGCTAAGCCAAGAAGATAGACCACGGTAGGAAGGTGTGGAGGCACAAAGCTGCTTAGCTCATGGAAGGCAGGAAACAAAGGAAGGGGACAGTGCCAGAGGAAAAAGGACCAGGATCCAGGGACAGAGCCAAACATCACAGCTCCACAGCCCACCCAGACACAGCCAGAAGTGTGCTTCCTTAATCCAATAGGCAGCTCCCAAGTCAGTCCACTTGACAATCCCACTTAACTATGAAAATACTGCTCTTAAAAGTTGAAAACAATTTGTTGTTGCAAAATCTGAATTCAGTGTCTGACTTTTGGGTTCATTTATGGTGTTCTGGAGAAGGACTATCTATAAGGAAATAAATTATATCACTGTTAGCAAAAATCAGGGAATAGGAAAGGCAATCAACTATTAAGGGATAAAACTTGTTGAAATGATGAAAATATTCTGTATTTTAATTGAGATGGAAGTTATACAGAGGTATACATCCAACCAAATATCTTTAAAATGTACAGGTCATACTGTATACATATAGTTGATGTGAATTTTATTTTCTAAATTATTCATCAATACATAAGCTTTATAAAAATGTAGCATATGGCTTTATATCAATATTATACTTAAATTAGTATTACTGAAAAATACATGCGTAAGGCTCAGCGATATAGATCAGTGGACTAAGTGCCTGCTTAGGCAAGCACAGGGACCACATGCTGCCCCAGTCTTGCCCCTGGGCACACTGAGCTAGGGACCAGGTCTGCGTGACGTGGCACAGTCCTATAATCCCAGTGTTGGCAAGGCTGAAAACAGGAGGATCACTATGAATCCAAGCTGTGTAGTGAGATCCTGTACCAAATACATTAAAAAAAAATATATATGTATATCTACATGTATATGCTAAAAAGGAGTAACAGCAAAATAATATTTTTTTTCGGATTTTAGGGAAGGGTCTACAGGGTGTTCAGTGTCTCACTACTAGATCAGACTTGTAGTGATCCACCTGTTTACAGCCTCCCAAGAGCTGGGGATACAGGCGCGCGCCACCATGCCCATTCTGAAAAAAAGGAAATATTTATTTGAATTAAAACAAATACATGTTAATCTTAGCTCTGCTTACCAGGTTTTCTTATTTTGAGTTTGTCATTTACCTTCCCAAGGAGGTCTCATTTATAAACATCAACTGTTTTTAGATTTCCATTAAATACTATGTCAAAATACAAAGGCCAAAGGAGCAATGCAGTGAATACCAATCAACTTACAGATCATATGTTATTAAGTATTTTCACAATTATCCTATCTGGAGGACGACAAAGCTTTCACTGATCTGCACCTTTTGAATTTGTAATGAGCTTTCACGTAAGAGAACAAACTTTCTTTTTGTTTATATTGAAATAATATATATTGTATCTGTTGAAATGAAATATGGTTGCTTAAGTAGAATAATTGAAGTAACAAAATAGGCCCTCTTTTTTTCTTCACTCAATACATATAAGCTGCTTGCTATCCACACATTCTGATTTTGTTTTATATGCTGTCTGGTCCTGTAAACAGGAAGGTATTCTTCTCACTTGCTGCTGCTGTATATTCCCAAATCATAAGTCAATTGAGGCAGAACCTGACTTTCTGCCTCTAGTACAACTGCAGTGATGAGGTAAAGGATATATTGCAACCTAGACTTTAGGATTTCCTTCATTTCTGCCAGTTACCCAGCCCTTTTGTGGATTCCAATAAAGAATTACTTTCAATTCTTTTTTGTTGTTGTTTTTGTATTTTTTAGGGAAGAATCTACAGGGTGTTCAGGGTGTCACTATTAGATCAGACTCATAGTGATCCGCCTGTTTACAGCCTCCCAAGAGCTGTTATCACAGGTGTGCGCAAACATGCCCAGTCTCAATTTTTGCAGTCTCTGTGCACCCTGGGGGCAGGGCCAGAATGCCAGGCCTGGGGATCCAAACCCTAGCCCCTGTGCCTGCTGGCAGGCGCTTTAATCCGCTGAACTATTTGGCCGGCCCTTTAAATTCTATAATGGAAAATTTTAGTTTAGATTTCCCACAATAATAACATATACTACAATGAGCCAGAAACACCATTGCCCTCAAGGGTATCACGCTTAGATTGATCGAGAATTTAGATAATCTGCTTCAAAATTGAAAGGTGCTTAAGTCATCTGGCTGTGCTCCATTAGATTTTTGCCAAGATAAAATAGTTTATCAGAGTAGATTCACATTTGTCTATTCTTTCTCATGTGTGGAAAAATGCATCCCCTCTCTTGCCATTCTGACTTCCACCATGTAAGAATGGAAGGTCACAGCTTCCCCTCCCATCCAAAGCAGTCTCCGGGAGGCCCTCACTAGACACCAAATGATTTTGCCTTGAAATTTTACTTCCCAGGCCTCATAACTATGAGAAATATGTTTCTGTTCAGTTTTCAGATGGAAGCTTCCTTCCTGGGCTCTGCGCTCACAATTTTCTGATGAGGTTCTGACTAGGCTTCCTGTTGGTCTGGCTGAAAATCTTATTCCAGAACTAAACCTGAAGGTGTATTCCTTTGCCATTTACATGGAGGCCATCATGTCCCATATCTGCCAAATATATCCTAGACTTTTCCTGACCCCAGCAGAGCTGCCCCTAGTGAAGCTGGGGAGATCACTATTTGTGCGGTATGATGGAACCTAGAATGCAAGGGATTATGAGGAAGGGCTCATGGAAGTCAGGCAGGCAACCAAGAATGACTTGCGTGATGTTTTGGAAAATAACTATGGCTTCTGAGAAGATGGCTGATTCATACTAATATTATCAGATAGCTTATTGCTTGATCACAACCTCCCTCCTATCACATATGTTCTCACTTTTTCAGTATAGACAGGACACGTTGCTTCCCAAATCTGTAAATTCTGCTTTGCTGTTTGATTTATAAGTCCATCTTTAAATTATTAAATTTCTTTTGAATTCTACTAAACATAATCTTGTGAACCATGCTGTTCCTTCAATACCTTGCCTAGAGCTTTCTACATAAAATATTTTATTTAAATACTTATACCTTTTAACTTTTCCAAAATGTTATAACATGAACACTATTCACTTAAATTGTTTGCTATTTAGTAACAAGGATTGCTTTTACCCCAGTTTCCAAAATATGTTTCTAATTTCAGTCCAAGATCTGATTGGAATGACTTTTATCAAGGGCCTAACTCCTTCTATTAGAGATCATGTGTGTGCTTTCTAAACTGATGGAAACTTTCATTACTCTCTCTTTTTTGTTTCCTGCCATGACCATAATCACCTTCCCGAGTCTTTTCATGGCATTGTCGATAGTCAGTTGATGTTAGATCTGAAGCGGAATAAAGAGGCAGGCAAGGATTAAAGCTACTCGTGCAACTGTGACAAGAGAGCAGAGAACTGGCATGGAGGAGGTCTGACTGCAGATGAGCCCCACCTAGACTACTGGTTCTGGAACAGATCCTGCTTCCCAAGAACTCAGCAATAAACTTGCCTAATCCAGTTATTTTCCAAAAGCCCACCTGTGAGCACAGAGGCTTTTGGGAGCATGTGGATGTGAACCATTAACAACAATAATAAAAGAGGCCATCACCTCATAACATTATCTGCATCTAAAACCAAAATCCTCCCACAGACTGCTGAATACTTTCTCCAAAAAATCGGACACAAAGTAAAGACTTTTACCCATACAAACTCAATTAGAAATCATAATGAAATGATGGTCCTGATCAATGCAATAAATACAGATAAAATAATGATTCTAATCAATTTCACAAAGAGTTGAAAATGTAAGTGGTGATCCATGTATTAATGTGTCTCTTACCTATCTCTGTCTCTATCTCTATCTCTATCTCTATCTCTATCTCTATCTCTATCTCTATCTCTATCTCTATCTCTATCTCTATCTCTATCTGTCTCTCTATCTCTATCTCTATCTCTATCTCTATCTCTATCTCTATCTCTATCTCTATACATATTTGAAACATATATCCCTACTCAGAGAAATGAAAATCTGCTGTGACACACAGAGACATAATGAATCTTAAAATGATGGATAGTATGAGGGAAGAAGCCAAATGAGTATCACATAATGTTTTATTCCATTTACATAAAATTCTGGAAAATATTGTCTAATCTATAATGGCAGAAAACAAATCATTGGCTGCCTGAGAATAGAGAAAAGATAAATTATATAGAAGTGGGATAAATTTGAGTATGATGGATAGATTCATTATTTTGATTGTGATGAGCATTTTGACAGCATATACAGTACACATTAAAACTGTTCAAAGTATATGATGTAAATACGCACAGCTCATTTTATTTTTTCTGTTTCAGACCAAGCAGGGTCTTTTGATTTTAACTTTTTTGTGAGAGTGAGCTGATTGGTAGGCTGAAGGTTGGTTGGTCTAGATTTACTGTGATTGGCTCTCCTTCTCAGAGCACGCGGTCTCTAATCTTCCAGTAGCTTGGTTCGGAATTGCTCTACTGATGGTTTCATAAGTCCCAGAAATTGATCAGACCCTGCAATACAGCCCAGAGCCTGCATACATTCTGAGGTTACTACCAGTTCAGTCTTCCTATCTTCACCAAAGCAAGCAAACATCAGCCTGGAGTCAATGAGGTTGATAAATGGCCTCCGATTGTTGAAGAACTCACATTTCAGGGGTTATTGGTGCAACATAACACTCTTTGGGAGTACTTAAAAAATCCAGCTACTACTTATGTTTCAAAAATAATCATCAAACCCATGTTGTAGTGAGTTGCACTTTGTGATCTCAGTTCTAGTCTACATGTTCTTTTGTAACAATAAAAGTATAGTTCAGGCATAAAGGGAAGACTTAGTCTCATTAATCTTCAATGTTCTGGGAGATTATCTTCTTTTCATATATTTTTACTTTGATTTAACCATCTCCTGTCCAAAAGTTTTCTTATATTTCATATCTTTATCTACTTAAGTTTGGAGTTGGACCCTGAGGTACTGTTTAAATTGCCTACCATCTAGTTATCTTTTAAAATAAAACTATGTATTGCTAAAGTAACTATGCAGCTAATATTTGATTTACACATTCAATATTGTATAAATTGTATCCAAACTCATATTGATTTCAGAATAATTGGAAGGTATTTTACTTTCTTTTCTCTTTGAATGTAAGATATTGTAGAAATAACTTGCCTGATCAATATATGACAAACAAAGAATCAATGATGCTTCAGAGAGCTAATAGTGGGTGGCTCTAATCTCTAGCTGCATAAACCCTCCAGGCTTGCTTTAAAAATCTCCATAAATGCTAACACTCATGCATTATAGAAGAATAAAATAGAAACTCTGAGAGTTTCTTATAATTATAAAATTTATTCTCTTTATCTAAAATAAACCTAGTTGGAAAAGGACTTTGAACACTTGGAAGATAATAGTACCATTAAAGACTTAATTGGTACTGTGTGGGGAAATTATTCTCAGTTAGTTGGTATAATATTTCACCACTGAATAATCAAAGAAAACCTAAAATCCACAACTGTTGAGTATTTACTAGAGTGGAGGAGAATTAACAAAACATTTTTATTATTACTCAAACATACATTACTATGTTATAAATATTTCACTTGAATTAAATCTGCTTAACTCCATTAGATTAATGAATCAAGACTCACACTGCCAGCTCTCAGTCCCAGATTATCCTGGTCATGCATTTCCCTCGCTACCCGGTACCTCTGAATGCTCTCTGTTTTTATTAAGTGTCCTGCTTGTAAATCTTGTCAGCCTACAACAGAAAACAGAACATTTGCAATGCCAGGTTCCTGTGAAGCTGCATTTAATGCATGCAATTTAGGTTTCATTGTCAAGTGAACTAACAAAACAGATTCTGCATCAACAACATTAGATAATACATCTTCCAACAAAGGCATTACCCAATGCATCTAGCTCTTTGTGGGAGACAACCACAGAGCTTTTGACTTCTAATTTTGGTTGTTACAGGTGCCTAGAAGCACTGACAGATGTGTTATCATTACCAAAGCTTTCATGATAAAATGCAGAAGCCCTGTTAAATTTGAATTGAAGATAAATATTTGATAATGTCACTCCAAAACACACTTCAAATATTTCGTGGACATGCTTTCACTGAAAATAAATGCTTTTTCTTTCCAAAATTGAATATTTTATGTTCTTTGCTAACTCTGGTAACTTTTCTGCTTGACCCCATTTAACTCTTAGCCTCACAGTGGATTTGTTTCCCCTGTGCAGAGTCAATGAAACACCTGCAGTATAGCAAAAGATAGTTTTAGTTTAAACCAACTAGGGTTAATATACCACTTACTAAATTTTTGGCAACCAGACCCCTTAATATAGAGAGATACAAAAAGTTTCCAAGTAAACTTTACATGTGTAACTTGCTTGTCCTTTCTCAAACAACAAAAACTAGTAGTAGTAATTATTGCTCTCCATTAGGACAATGGGGATTTCCTTCTCCAAGGAGGACTAATGTCGCTGACAAGGGCTAAGTGCAGAGGTCAGGCAGAAGGTGAAACTTTGAAATTTACTTTATAGTTATACAAAGATGATGTATCTTGAGGTGACAAAGGCCTTTGCCATTCTGGCTATGAAATCTTCTTTCATAGTATTACCCACCTTCCCACTAGTATTGATAGCTACAAAGTAGATGTTACTTAAACAGGTTTTAGAGCCTGTGTGGCAGCCCTGAGTCAATCCACAGTGACCCTAGACTGTGGCTAAGGCATCATTTCTGTGTATGTCTGAAACACAAAGAAAAGAACCGTAAGAAATAGAAATTCTCCCAGGAGAAAGTTTCTTATAAAAGGGACAAATTGGACACAGCATCAAAATGCAGAGATTGTTGCTAATTTCTAAGAGATGAGCTAATTTAGAAAGGGAGCAGATTAGAAAGGGAGCAGATTACCTTAGCAAAGGAGATTAGGATGATTGTGCACACATTTTCTGGATACCTTCTTCTAGGCTTCTCCAAAGGGATTTATCATTATTTCCTACAGTAACTTTGTCCAAAGAACAACCAAAGATGTATGTAGTGGTCAATAATTGTGTCAATATAACTAGATTGCCTGGTGGTCGATACATTGGGTCAATTTGGCTGCATCATCCAGCAGTTCCACACTCTGGGCCCCAGAGTAACTTAGCACAAAAGGGGATGAAAAGGATTTGGCATTCTACTTCCTCCGATGAACTTCAGTCTTCACAGTCAGCTTGGACTTTCTCTCCTGGCTTCCAGCACAGACTCTTCAGCCTCCAGATTGGATCCTTCAGCTTTCCATCTCAGATTCTTCAGTCTTCTGTTGCAGACCTAATGGCCTACCATTAGAAACCATTAGAGACCATTAGAGATGGAACACGGCAGGGAGTATAAAACTTGGGACTTCAGTCCCTCGTGTGCAGATGCTCTCGGCTCATTTCGTCATCTGACTGTGACTGGCACATCTTGTGTTTTACCTGTTCCTTGTATTATATCTGTTCCTCTAGTAAAACCATGACTAATACAGAATATGGTAATAGGAGCGGGGTGTACTGTATAATCAGCTGTCAGAGGAAGAGAAGGCTAGAGCCTGGTTTATGGATGGCCCTGCACACTACGCAGGCACCACCTGCAAATGGACACTTGCAGCATGACACTCCCTTTCTGGTACGTCACTAAAGGACAGTGGTGAAGGGAAATTGTCACAGTGGGCAGAACTTTGGGTTGTGTACCTGGTAGTACATTTCGCCTGGAGAAAGAGATGGCCAGATATGTGACTATATACTGACCTATGGGCCATAGCCAATGGTCTGGCCGGATGGTCAGGAACTTAGAAGGAGCATGATTGGAGAATTGGTGATGAGGATATTTGGAGAAGGGGTATGTGGATAGATCTTTCCATGTGGGCACCAGATGTAAGCATGTTCATTTCACATATGAAAGCTCACCAAAAGGTGACATCAGCAGTTGACTTTAATAATCAAGCGGATAAGACGACTCATTCTGTGTTAGTGGCCTTCCTTGGCCAACCCTGTTATTGCCCAGTGGGCCCATGAACAGAGTGGCCATGGTGGCAGGAGTGGAGGCTATGCATGGGCTCAGCAACACGGACTCCCACTCCCCAAGGCTGATCTGGCTACAGCCCTGCTGAACGCCCCGTATGCCAGCTACAGAGCCAACACTGTCCCCGATATGGCACCGTTCCCCGGGGTGACCAGCCTGCGACCTGGTGGCAGGCTGATTATATTGGGCCACTTCCACCATGGAAGGGACTGCGCTTTGTTATCGCTGGCATAGACTCTTAATCTGGATATGAACTTGAGAGAAGAGTAACTAAGACAATGTAGAACCTGCTTTGTAAAAGTACTTATTCCTTGTCTTAAATTTGCATATTATTAGAGATTAGATGACACATGGAAATTGGCGGGGATCTTCCATAAAGTGATGCAATTTACAAATAAACGTAGTCTGTTTACATTATAATCCCTACTGTATGAATAAAAGAAATATGATAAATAAACAGTAGAGAATATAAATTGGCTGTTTGACTTACAGAATTATATAAATAAACATTTATAATAATATAATTGCTTTCTTTTTCTTTTTTATGTATTTGGTAGAGGGTCTCACTATGCATCTTGGATTCATAGTGATCCTCCTGTCTTTAGCCTCCCCAGTACTGGGATTACAGGGGTGTGCCACCACACCAGGTCTCAGTGGCTGACTCAGCACAACCAGGGGTGGGGCTGGCATGGCCTGGGATCAAATCCTGGTTCCTGTGCTTGCCTAAGCAGCTACTTAGTCCGCTGAGCTATCGTGCCAGCCCTCAAATTGCCTATTTTGTATCAAAATAGCAATCCAAGATTAAGACTGTATTCATGAGTGACAGGTGCCTATAATCCATGTGATCAAAGGCTGACTAGGAGTGTGCCTTGACAACAGGAATTGTAGGACAACCCTTACAACATAACAAGGTCCTATCTTTTAAACATATACAAACACTTAAAATTATTAGAATTGAAATATGAGGAAGAAAATGACTATTGTATTTACTGAGTTATTAATTTTGAATAAATCTAGGCTTTAACTTTCTCAAGGTAACCTAAGCTTTTTCATTCACTTTGGAAGGAAAGAGTGACAGAAAATCTCTGAAGATTTTTTGAAATGTGTTCTAATAGTGTCTGTTATGGTTTGTGTGTATTTGTCCCCCCAAAGCCTCATGTAGTCATTGAGGCACAAGTTTGTGATTAATTCATGATTCAAGGCTAGTATTATGGGTCTGAGTATTGCTGGGATTATGGGTGTGAGTGCTACAACGAATTTGGGGCACATAGCCTGAATGTAACATAAGAGAGACAGAGAGGCAGGCTTGCTCTCTGTGGCTCTTGTTGCTGTTACTCCTCCCTTTTGGTCTTGCTGTTTTGCTGCCTTCCACTGCCATGTACTGCTGCCTTCTGCCATGTGCCAGGCCCTAGAGCCAGCCACGTATGGACTGAAACTTCCAGTAACTGTGAGCTAAATAAACCTGTACTTTCTTTATGTTGTGTGTTGGGTATTTGTCCTAGCAATGGGAGAAGAGTAACAGACAGGCCCGTATCTTTAGGAGGTAAATGTATAATAAAAGCATCACAATAGAAGGGAATTTACAAATATACAAGGACTTCCTTAGAAATTTCAGCTTTTGGTCACTAACTCAGTAATCAACTAAGACCAAAGTAAATATAAATTACATATTAAAAAAAAGCCTCAAAGAATACATGGCTTTTAAACAGTTGTAGAAATAAAGAAAGTGGTATCTGTATTCTCATTATCTATACATTGTCCATTTGATATCTGTCTATCTCTCTATCTAACATCTATCTAGCCATCCATTCCTCTATTTGTCTTATTTTCCCATTCTATTTTATAGAGCTTGTGTTGGGAGGAAGTTCACTTTACCCAATACATACATTAAAATAATCAAGACCCAGTTTTGATTGGAGTCATAGTTCAGCATACTGCAACAAAAACATAGACTGGTAGCTTAAATATTTATTTCCAGTGTTGGGAGAGAGAGAGAGAGAGAGAGAGAGAGAGAGAGAGAGAGAGAGAGAGAGAGAGAGA
>NW_004524582.1:9930989-9937057 GCF_000260255.1 Octodon degus | reverse complement strand
TCTGGCTTAGGTCTGGCTGCTGTGCTCAGCTCCTACCTGCTGCGGACCTGGGCTAGGACTGGGTCTGGGGGTTCCCGGAAGTCGGCAGAAATTCCTACTGGGCGGGAGGGATGGGGGAGGTACGGCAGCGTGGTGGGGGGCAGCCTGAGGGGGTGGGAGAGGGTCAGGCCCACGCTGCGCCTGGGCTGGGACTGGTCCCGCAGGCGCAGGTTAGCAGGAAGCTCTCCACACACTCACCGGACCTGGGCTAGGACTGGGTCTCAGGAATCTAAAATTATTGATCTCGTGGAAGCTAAGAGCAGCATGGTGGTCTCTACAGCTGGGACCAGGGTAGGGAATGAGGTTTGGGGAAAATTGTTCAACAGATGCTGTTGCAGATAAGAATCCTCTTGGTGAAGACTATAAGAGGTTCTTGAAATTAGAAAACCCTTCACAAATCATTAGGAGGTAATACATAAAATATTTTATTCACAGAAATGCAAACTAGACAAATAGGACTTGTGATGGTACTTTGTTGCTTTTCTTGAAAGGTAGCTGTGAAGTGGCTCCTTGTTGGTGCAGCATGGAGCAGAGTGAATCCAGAACCCAGGCTCACAAAGGCACTTCGTCATTTCATGTGTTGTTACAACCACTGTGGCAGTGCATCTTTAGAAAATGTAAACATATGTAGATCTGAGGGGTTAAGGAGGAACACATTGTTGTGTTGACCACTCAATACAGTGTAAATTAGACTCCAAAAATTTGAAATTTACTCTATCTGCGATGCTTCAGTTTCAAAATTTCTGTATTTATGACCCTTAAGATTCCTCTATTTGAAATATTTGTTTACTTTGTCTGGTCAAAAATAATAAACTCCAGGATGTGCTATTAGTTTTGTAAAAGACAATAACACAAATGTTTTTGGATTGGCATCATTTGTGCCCCCGATATATTCCAAAGACCCCTGGTTATTAGATCCTTTACAATTTCCTAGGATCCTATTTCTGAGCCAAATTACAAAGAAAACTCATAGCAATAGGAATTCATAATAGAAATAACACCATGCCGCCAATGTTCAATGACAAAGAATTGCTTGGCCAGCAGTTAACACACAGGAATGAGCATTTTACAATATTGTATGTGTACTTTCCTCTTCAATTTATATTGAGGACAGCTGCAGGAAAAGGAGGAAAGAAACAACTATAGCACAAGCAAAGGAAGCTAAACGTTATGAACATATCATAGGGTCAGAATGGACTTTCAAAGTGAATTTGAAGGACATGAAATGGTGGTTAGTTGGGTAATATTTTAGCATATTTTAATTAAATCACTGTGGCTCAGGGTTGAAATTTGAAATCTTCCCTAAGGATCCAAATTGGACACAGATAGCTCATCAAATTGACACTCTGATTCCTTTTCATTAACGGAAGTCTGTATCTGTGCTTTTGCTGTGGTCTGATATTCCTTCTGGAAAAATGCAGTTAGGAGGGCAAAGTAGCAAATTTAGTTTAAAGGTCTTTCCTGGTTTTTTTTTAAAGCTGCTTAATAATTCTTGAATGACTCTAGAGAACAGATCTGGGACCGATGCATGGCACCGGGAGGGCAATCACATTCGGCTTCATATAGAAGTTAGAGTCTTGGAACTGTTCATTAGCTGAAGTAATGTGCCTTTCGAGGTCATAAGGTCCCTGCCAAAGCGTTGCTTAATAGGGGTAAAAGTTTGTAATTTTTTTAATTATGTGAGCACACTTTAAAATTACTTGAAGTCCAAATTTTCATTAGGTTAAATATTTTACTCTGTATTTGACAGGATTGAACTAATAATTTTTAATAGGTGTACAAAACACTGATTCCATATTCTTATATTTGCATTATCAGGCATATCAGTGTAATGAAATATTTTTGCGTTTGTATTGAACGAGGAATAAAAATGTAGATAATGTCATTTCTGCATATTATCATTTTTATATTTAAGTTGGAAAGAAGTATTAGGGATATTCTTTTCTTATATATAATTATTTGTAGTATTATCTTTATTTCCAATTGTGTTATATGGCACTTACACACACACACACACACATACACATACACACACTCACACACGCACGCGCGCACACACACACACACACACACACACAAAACATATAGCCCCTACAAAAGAAAAGCAATTTGTCATGGTGACTTTAACGAGGGGGCCTGGAAGAAACCGAAAAGAATAAGTTGAATGATAACAAGGCAATTACTAAAGGTTATTTTTTCCCATTGGACTTCAGTTTTGTTTTTGTTTCAGTAAGAAGTTGTTCCTTTAGAGCTCAACTTCTCCTTTAACCTGGTGATTCTTTGATATGCCAATACTGGATTCCATTTTTGTGTGACACTTCAGAGTTGCATAAGGTAACAGAGGGGTACATTTGATTTGTAACTGGTTTTCATTAAAGGAGAATGACCCACGCATTTCCTAAAAGCGTCAGAACAAACTTTGATCAGAAGACAAAAGAAATGGGAAAGATTAAGTGTAGGCAGATTTGCCTCTGGAGACAAAATTCTGACTGAAACAGCAGCATTCTTGCATCAGTGTAGGTACTTCTTTCTGATCAAGTTATGCTTTTTTGTGTGTGTATTGAAGTAGGTAAGGAAATAAAAATGAAAGCTCGATTTGGTTAGATTCTTTTTGGTGAATCTAAGTGGAGTCAAGGGTGTTGCAAGTCTATTCAACAGGGAATACAATTTAAGAATTAGAGAAGTAACAGCTCATTGTGGTTCATCCAGATTGCTATCACCTGCAATGATTTCTTTGTAATATGACTTTAAGACAATTTAATAACTTTATCAGAATTCGATTTAAAACAAATAAAACTTTACTTTAGTTTCATAGTGACCCATATCTTGAAAACAAATATGGCAGAGGAATTACTTGTCTAGGAAAAAATGAATCAAAAGGGAAAAGAATATCTTATTGAGATGGGAGAATTGATGATATCAATACAGTATTTATTTTCTCGCTTTTTGTTTACTTGCTAATTTAAGAAGCATGTTTGAAGCCCTTTCCCCCATACCAAACCTTTTCCAGGGTTTTGAGTGATAATGTACCTAACATTCTTAACATCTAGGTACAGTAGATATAATCAGACCAAATTTTATAGTTGAAAAAGGAATCCAAAAATAATTTGCCCAAATTCCCAAGCTACTAACATGTGAAGTTAGGGGTTCAATGCAGACTATCTGGTTTTAGTGTCCTATCTCTTATCCATTTTATTTTTTATTAAATGATATTTAAATATATGTTAAACTATTAAATTATTTTTAAAGTGCTAAATAACTTCTAGTAATTATGATTATAGAAATTTCAAACTAAATAAAAATGAATTTGCTTCCTCTTGATGCCTCAATGTTGTTGCATTGAAGAGATCAAAATCAATTATCTTTGACAGAGTCTACTGTGGAAATCCTGATGCACATGAAAGCAAAATGCTAATCTGTGAGGTGGAAACAGGTCAGTGCTTGATTTACAGGAATTCCTGAGAATTTATTCTTCTGAGATATCAGGATTGCTGATTCATTATTTCCATAAAGACTAGGGAGTGTTTATAGTGTACATATTTATGATTTTGTGAGTGGTGCAAAAAGAAGTTTTTGAGGACTTAGAGATTAGTTAGGAAGGCAACATTCTAATGTTTGGGAAACTCAAGAATGACGTATGAAATATAAAAGTACAGATTGTAGAAAAATAAATGTCTGCTTTTACTTTTCATGACTTTCTTATTGATAACATTTTAGACATCACGCAAATGGCAACTTTTTCAAGACATTTTCATGTGGTGGATTACTCTAGGGGTATAATCCTATAGTAGACTGTAAAGTGATACGATATTCCATGTATTTCTAACATAGCTTATGTTTATATTAAATTTTTCATGTATATGAAAAGAATTTAACTGGAGTGACTTTTCTGTGAAAAATTCATTGCTTTTATTTATTTATTTTTTTTGGCGGAGCCGGGGATTGAACTCAGGCCTTTGTGCTTGTCAGGGAAGCGCTTATTCCATTGAGCCATCTCCCTGGCCTTCATTGCTTTTAGATTGTGATAGTGAAACATTACGCAATTAATTTAGGTACTGATCACATGACTTTGAAACTAAATCTCTATAAATACAGATTACCACTTTTCATTATCAAATTCAGTTTGGGCCACAGTTTATAAGGTACTCAGTATTTGAACTTTGAATAAACGAAAGAGTAAATAAAGAAATTGAACAAAGTTAAAAGTATGATTACATCTTATTATTGTGCTAAATTTACATACTAAAATTCTCACTTCTTTTTTATCAAGATACATAGATCAGTTACCGGATTCATGTAGCTTTTATTGACTTCCTATGATTCAGTAATTAAATGTTACAGATTGGGTGGTATAAACTTCAGAAACTTATGTTCTTACAGTTGTGGAGGGTGAATGCAGGACCGGTTTTTTCTGCGAGCTCCCTTCCTGGCCTCCCGACTGTTCTCCTCCGGTCATGTGCTCACATGTCCTTTCTTCTGCTATACACATGTTTACATGTATCCAAAGTTTCTCTCTCGATGAGGAAACCAGTCAGAATGACTCAAGGGCCACCCTAATAGTCTAAGGTTGAGCTGGTCACTTCTTAAAAGATCTGATATTCAAATAGAGTCAGAATTTAAGTAGTAGGCACTTGGATTTCAACCCCTAATTTTGGAATAGAGGAAAATTTCAGCTCACTGTATAATATACCTCATACAAGTTCAAGAATATGTTAGAGTCTATGAATAATGTAAACACAAAATGACATGCAAATCAAAAAAAATTAGAATGTCTATGATAAAATATAAAATTAAAACACAAGAATAAATGTGATCTAAAATGATTGAAAGGATTTGTTAAACAAAAAAGTATGTTATCCTTACAGCTCTGGAATATAGTTAGCTACCCATAGCTTTGTGGGAAATTTTTATATTAGACCCATGGCCATAAAAACCAAAAGAAGAAAAACTAAATTAAAGCAAAAAAGATTTTTAGTTGTATATGAAGCAGAATTACTGAAAACTGAGGAATTTGCTCAACGAGTGTTGCAATTTTATCTATGCTTTTAAAAAAATCACATCAAAACCTAAACAAGGAGGCTTTATAGGTTTATGAGGTTTAAGGATTGCCTCTCTTATTGTTCTTTTAGACATCAGACAGTTAGTTTCATGAATATCAATAGTTAGTGGTAGCATTCTGTATTTGGAAAGTATAAGCAAAAATTTTACTCATGCAAAAAGCATGATAACTTAGTAAAATATTTTCAAGTTTCTTTTTTCCATTCCATTCTCTGTATTGCCATTAAAATAAGTAACTTAAGAAACTCCAGGGCAGGCAAGATAGCTCCGTGGTCTAAAGTGCCTGCTTGGGCAAGGTTAGGCAAGCACACAGGGACAGTGGTTTGATCCCTTGCACCACATGCCAGGCCAGAACCACCCCCAGGGTTTTGAGCCAGCAAAAAAAAAAAAAAAAAAAAAAAAAAGAAACTCCAGACTCTTATATTTTTATGAACTTAACCAGATAATTAGTTGTCTTTTAATGATGTTCTACTGCATCCTTATCACTAACTCAAAAGTCTAGTGCCAGCTTCTACTAAGCAATCGACTTTTTGGAGCTGAAGCAAATCCTATTTATTTTGCTCTCTTTTTTCATGTATCCTCCACTTTATAATGTGTTCCTCATTGTCTATACTAATTCTTTTTACATTTTATGCATCATGCAAATGGAAACTTTTTCAAGACATTTTCATGTGTTGGATTACTCTAGGGGTATAATCTCATAGTTCCTTTTTTATAGTATTTTATTTTGCTATAAAATTAGCACTGATGTTATTTCCTACTATTTTATAGTTTATTTTAGCTTATCTTATATTATTAAAAAGTTGGAAACCTAAAAAGAAACTAGTTTTGGGGCCGGGGAGATGGCTCAGTGGAATAAGCGCTTCCCTGGCAAGTGCAAGGGCCTGAGTTCAATCCCTGGTTCCGCAAAAAAAAAAAAAAGAAACTAGTTTTAAAGTCACACGGACATGATTTGCAATACTATGGTTGTC